>NW_020945237.1:4241406-4254597 GCF_900497805.2 Vombatus ursinus | reverse complement strand
AACTGTTTACATTCCTGCATGGAAATATGATATTTGTCACTCATGAGACCTTTGTCAGTATTAGGGGAGTTGGAGGGAAAAATTGTATGTATGTATATAGATAGATAGACAGACAGACAGACAGACAAACAGATAGATAGATAGAGGGCACAGGGTGAGTTGAAGATGAAGGGGTGATATCTAAAAATAAAATTAAGGCATGAGAGAGGATTATACTAGGAGAAGGAGAAAGGGAGAGGTAGAACAGAGTAAATTATCTCACAAAAAAAAAAACAGAAAAGAAAAGGCTCTTACAGTGGAGGGGAAACCGGGGGAAGGTGAGAGGAAATGCATGAATCTTATTCTCATAGGATTTGACTTAAGGAGGATATAACATACACACTCAATTGGGTATATAAATCTGTCTTACCCTACAGGAAAATAGGAGGGGAAGGGGACAAGAGAGTAGGGGGATGATAGAGAGGACGGCAGATTGGGAAAGGGGGTAATTAGAAGCAAATGCTTCTGAGGAGAGACAGGGTCAAAAGAAAGAATAGAATAATTGGGGGCGCGGGATAGGATTAAGGGAAATAGAATTAGTTTTTCACAGCATGTGTACTATGGAAGTATTTTGCATAACTGCACATGTATATCCTATATTGAATTGCTTGCCTCACTGAAAACAGTGAGGGTGGGTGGGGAGGGAGGAAGGGAGAAAATTTGGAACCTAAAGTCTAAAAAACACGTGTTTAAAAAAAATGTTTTCACATGCAACTGGGAAATAAGAAATACAGGAAATGGGATACAGAAATCTATCCTGCCCTACAGGAAAATAGAAGGGGAAGGGGGGGAGAGATAGCAGGGAAAGCAGACTAGGGGAAGGGGTATTCAGAATGCATGCCATCTTGGGGTGGGTGGAGGGGCAAGATGGGGTAAAAATTTGGAACTCAAAATCTTGTGGAAGTAAATGTTGAAAACTGAAACTCAAATATATATGTATATATATGTTTATATATATTGTTAATATATAAGTTAATATATATATAATAAATAAAAATTATAAAATAAAAACAAAATAAAAAATACTATTTATCATAAAAGATGGCTGTCTGGGAGGGTAAAGGATACTTGGAATAATTATAATGATGCAAGAAACAGACACTATCAATAAAAACTTATTTTAAAAAAGAAGTACTTCTCTTTCTATGACACAAGTATAATCTTGATACATAAACCAGGGAAAGACAAAACAGAGAAAGAAAAATACCAAAGACTGAATGAATATTAATGCAAAAATGTTAAATGAATGTTAATAAGGAGGCTATAAAAACATATACTAAGACCAGGTTTGGTTTTTACCAGGAGTGAAAGCTGATTTAACATAAGAAAGAATATAAATATAATAAACTATGGTAGTCATATGAATAAAAAAACATATGAATATAGCTAGGTTCCAATTCCAATAACTTGGTTTGGTGGTTGTTCTTCCTTCTCAAAGAGAACCAAAATGACATCACTATGTTAGAGTCAAGTTACAGTATGTTTAACTGTAGCTGATCAGACCAATATAAGCTTGGAATGCTCTACCACACGCCAGGCACAAATAGTCCAGGTGAATGTTTGTGGTGGATTCTTTAAATTTGTGCATCTTGCATTTCTTTTGAGCTACTTCAATTCTGCTTTGCTCATAGAACACAGCACCTTCTTTGATGAGGGCATGCCATGTTAGGTGGTCCCATACCAATGTCTCTCATGATGCACAATCAATTCCAAAGTTCTTCAGAGAAACACTGAGAGTGTGCTGGTAATCACCTTTTTCTGCCCACCATGGGAGCACTGGTCCTGTGTGAGATCTCCATAAAATGTCTTTTTGGCAAGCGTACTTTTGGCATTCAAACAATATGGCCAGCCTATCAGAGTTGTGCTCTCTGTAGCAGAGTTTGAATGCTTGTCAGTTTAATCTGAGAAAGGACCTCAATGTCTGGTATCTTATCTTACTAGATGATCTTCAGAATCTTCCTAAGATAATTCAAATGGAAGCAATTCAATTTCCTGGCATCGCACTAACATACTGTCCAGGTTTCACAAGCATACAACAATGAGGTCAACACAATTACTTTATAGACTTTCAATTTTGTAGTTATATAATACTTCTCTCCTATACTTTCCTTTGGGGTCTCCCAAATACTAAGCTAGCTCTGGCAATGCATGTGTCAACTTCATTATCAATATCATCCCTGGAAAGTATACTGCCAAGGTAAGTAAACTTATCCACAGTATGAAAAAAATATTCTCCATTTGCTATATAACTGATGTTTCCACATATGGATGGTATGGTGCTGGCTAATGGAGCACCTGTGTTTTCTTGGTGTTAATTGTTAGGCCAAAATTAGCACAAGCAGCAGAGAATTGATCCATACTTTGTTGCATCTCAGCTTCAGAGCCTGAATTGTGTGCCCAATCAACTGCAAACAAAAAATCGTGTACCAAAATTCTCTCCACTAGGTGCAAATAATGAATCCCTGAAGTAGTTGCATTATTCAAATTCACATTGTTTGTTTCTATTGTGCTGGAACCAATTGCCATATCTGGTATAATTGAAACTCCAAAAATGTGTGAATCAAATTCATGCAACCACTCCAATGCATTTGTTATTCCTACAAATCAGGATTTAGTTACACATCAACAGATAATGAAAAACTTTTTGGCAAAATCCAAAACCTATTTTCTATCTTAAAGTTAGAAATCATAGGATTTATTCTTTTTTTAACATAGAAAAAATCTATCTAAATCCAAGAGAAACAATACATACAATTGAAAAAAGTTAAAAGTCTTCCTAATGATTCCTGAAGTAAAGTAAGGAACTCCATTATTACCACTAATATTAAACATTGTAACAGAAATGCTAGCTATACCAATAAGATGAGAAAAAGAAATTGAGGGAATAAACACAGATGAAGAAGAAAACAAAATTATCCCTTTTTGAGACATTATGTTGTACTTAAAGAACCCTAGAGAGTCAACTAAAGTTAATGGATATAATTGATAAACTCAACAAAATTGCAGAATATAAAATAAATCCATGTAAACCATTAACATTGCTGTGCATTATCAATAACATTCAATAAGGAAAACTGGAAAGGAAAAAATACATTAAAAATAATTAGAGATACTGTAACATGTTTGGGAGTCTATCTACTAAGATTCCAATTATGAATACAATTATATAAGACACTGCAGAAATAAAGATAGACCAAAATAGTTGGAGAAGTAATCACTGTTCATGGATAGGTAGAGGCAATGTAATAAAAGTGATAATAAGACCTGAATTACTTTATTTATTGAGTGTTGTATGAAACCAACAAAGTAATATTTTATAGAGCTAGAAAAAATAATAAAATGTATACAAAGAATAAAAACTCAAGAATGTTCAGGGTAATAAAAAAAAAAAGGTATGGTATCTATCAGTACCAGATCTCAAAATATACTATCAAGTGGTAATCATTAAAATAATTTGTTATTAGCTTAAAAAAAAGAGGTTGACCAATGGAACAGATTAAAGAATGGGAAAGGAAAAGAGATGGAGAATTTGTAAGCACTTGCTGTGTGCCAGTCAATGTCTATGTCCTTTAGAATTATATAGCATTTCATCCTCATAATCAGTATCATAGTGTTTAATTAACTAAAAAAAATTATTACTAGGGAGAATGAATTACTATTTGACAAAAACTGCTGGAAAAACAACATAAGCCTGGTAGAAATTATGTTTAGACCAATACCACACCAAAATACACCAAAATAATACCAAGTAGATTTATGATTTAGATATACATCATAAACAAATTATGGAAATAAGGAAAATGAAGTACCTTTTGGTTATACGGATAGAGGAAGAAGTCATGATTAAATGATCAATAGGGAGAATCGAATTTTTTCACAAAATCTTTACAGCACATTTCATTGATAAAGTTGCCACTTCTAAAATACATAAGAAACTGATTCAAATTTATGAGAACAAGAGACATTCCCCAACAGATAAATGACCTAAAGCCATGAAGATGAAGCTTTCAAATCACCAACATCCATGTAAAAAATATTCTGTATCACTAATAGTTAGAGAAATACAAATTATAGCAACCTTGAGGTTTTACCTCATACTATCAGACTGGTGAATATGACAAAAGAGGAAAATGACAAATTTCAGAGGAGCTACAGAAAAACAGGTACACTGTTACATACTTGGTAGAGATGTGAATGGTTTCAGTAATTCTGGAAAATAATATGGGGTTATACCCTAAAATTTACTAAACTGTGCATTATATTCCACATAATTATAATGTTACTGGGCCAATATACTCCCAAAAAATTAAAGAAAGAGGAAAAGAACACACACACACATACATATATATGTGATATAGTATAAGTATAATAGTTATTTTCATTGTAGAGAAAAATTGAAAAATGTCCCTCATTATTGGGGAGTGGCCAAATACATTATAGACTGTGGATACAATGGAATATTATTGTGCCAGAAGAAATGATGAAATGGATAGTTTCTTTAAAAAAAAGCTGGGAAGATCTCTATGAACAAATACACAGCTAAGAAAGCAGAATGAGAACATTCTATACATTAAAACATTATAGAGAAAAACAACTTTGAAAAACTTTAGAATTCCAATCAATGTAACAGTAAACCATGAACCCAAAAGAATGAAAATTATACATGCCACACACTTTCTGATAGAATTAAGAAACTTAGAATGTAGAAATACACTTACACATGGCTAATGTGAGTTTATTTTGCTGGATTATTTCTTTAGGTATGAATGGTTTTATGTTGCAAGGTTTTTTTTTTAATTTGTTCAAGACAGTGGGGAGTAATGAGGAGATATTAGAATAATAATAAATAAGGCAGAAACAAAACACATCTTTAACGTTGCGTCACCCACAAAAATATAGATCTCTTTAAAGTTAACCCAGGAAATCACATTTTTCCCTGGCATGTTCACTATAAGGAAAAAGTTATCATATTTCTCTCTCATTTCATTTTGTTTTCCTTGCTTTCTGAAACCTGCAATTTAGCCATGATTATGAATCATGGGAGATCTTTCTAATTTTGAAAAAAAGGGGAGGGAGCACATTTTAATTTCTTTGTCTTTGAATCATGGTGGATTATCAAAAGTAATCAATGAAATTATTTTAGTTTGCTTCTACTTGCAATTAAAGATTCAAAATCACTCAGTTGTCTGGATACCCTCCATGAATATCATGTACTCTTGAAGCCAAAAAAAACCTTTAACTCTTAACCAACTATCCTTGGGGGGGGGGGGGTAGAGCCAAGATGGCAGAGTAAAAGCAATGACTTGTTTGAGCTGTCCCTCAAACCCCTCCCAAATACCTGTAAAAAATGGTTCTAAACAAATTCTATAGCAGCAGAACCCACAAAAAACAGAGTGAAACAAATTTCCAGACCAAGACAGCTTGGATGGTTGACTGGAAAGGTCTATTACACCAGACGGGGAGAGGAACTCAGTTTGGCATGGGTGCCCAGGCAAAGACCAGGCCTCAGCCAACCTGGAGCAGGCCTCAGAGGACTGAATCATGGGCAGCTGTAGCGGTTTCCAGACTTCTTAGCCCACAAACACCAAAGACAACTTAGAAGGTCAGTAGGAAAAGTCTGTGACCACAGCGGGAGAGAAGCTTGTCCCAGTCCTAGCAAGCCCTGGGGCAACAGCTGCTTCCAGAGTTCAGCCCACAGATTGAGGAGGAATCTAGTGGCTGATCAGAGAGGGATTGCAGGGATCTCTTTGCTGGTGCTGAGGCAGGATTCTCTTGCTTTGCCCATGCTTGGATATGGGTCACAGTTCTGGGTGGTGGTCCTGAGGCAAGGAGCAGTGCTGGCATGGTAGAGCTTGTAGTGGCAGTGGAGAGGGATTCCTCCTTACAGTTCCAAGGCAGAAAAGAGTGCTTGTGGTCACTCAAAGAGCAGAGCACAGGTCAGGAAAGGAGTAAACACCTCTCCCTTGATCACACCACCTTGGAAGAACTGAAAATTTACAGATCCCTAGAAGTATCTATGAAAACAGCTGCATAAAACCCCCAAAGCTTGGGAGAGTACATTCTGCACACTGGAAGAAATCCCTACCTTAACAAAGAGTTTAAAATTCAGGTAATTGGCTGGGATCATGAGCAAACTGTGCAAAAAAAAAAAGTGAGACCATAGAATCTTTCTTTGGTGACAAAGAAGATCAAAACATACAACCAGAAGAAGACAATAAAGTCAAGGCTCCTACATCCAAAGCCTCCAAGAAAAATATGAATTAGTCCCAGGCCATGGAAGAGATCAAAAAGAATTTTGAGAAGCAATTAAGAGAAGTAGAGGAAAAACTGGGAAGAGAAATGAGAGTGATGCAAGAAAATCATGAAAAACTAGTCAACAGCTTGCTAAAGGAGCCCCCAAAAATACTGAAGAAAATAACACTGTAAAAAAACAAACTATCCCAAATGGCAAAAGAGGTCCAAAAAAGCCAATGAGGAGAAGAATGCCTTCAAAAGCAGAATTAACCAAATGGAAAAGGAAATCCAAAAACTCACTGAAGAAAATACTTCCTTAAAAATTAGAATGCAGCAAATGGAAGCTAGTGACTTTATGAAAAATCAAGACCTTGTAAAACAAAATCAAAAAAATGAGACAATAGAAAACAATGTGAAATATCTCATTGGAAAAACAACTGACCTGGAAAATAGATCCAGGAGAGACAATTTAAAAATTACTGGACCATCTGAAAGCCACAATCAAAAAAAGAGCCTAGATATCATCTTTCAAGAAATTATCAAGGAAAACTGCCCTGATATTTTAGAAACAGAGGATAAAATAGAAATTGAAAAAATCCACCAATCACCTCCTGAAAGAGATACCAAAAGGAGAACTCCCAGGAATATTATAGTCAAATTCCAGGGTTCCCAGTCAAAGTGAAAATATTACAAGCAGCCAGAAAGAATTAATATAAGTATTGAGGAAACACAATAAGGATAACACAAGATTTAGGAGCTTCTACATTAAGGGATGGGAGAGCTGGGAGTATGATATTCTGGAGGTCAAAGGACATAGGATTACAACCAAGAATCACCTACCCAGCAAAACTGAGTATAATCCTTCAGGGGAAAAAATGCACATTCAGTGAAATAGAGGACTTTCAAGAATTCTTGTTGAAAAGACCAGAGCTAAAGAGAAAATTTGACTTTCAAATATAAGACTAAAGAGAAGCATGAAGAGATAAACAGGAAAGAGAAATCATAAAGGACTTAAGGTTGACCTGTTTACATTCCTGCATGGAAAGATGATATTTGTAACTCATGAGACCTTTGTCAGTATTAGGGTAGTTGGAGGGAAAAAAATTTATGTATGTATGTAGATAGATAGATAGATAGATAGATAGAGGGCACAAGGTGAGTTGAAGATGAAGGGGTGATATTTGGAGAATAAAATTAAGGGGTGAGAGAGGATTATACTGGGAGAAAGAGAAAGGGAGAGGTAGAATAGGGTAAATCATTTCACATAAAACAGACAAGAAAAGGCTTTTACAGTTGAGGGAAATGGGGAAAGATAAAAGGGAATGAGTGAATCTTATTCTCATTGGATTTGGCTTAAGGTGAGAATAACATACATACCCAATTGGGTACGGAAATCTATGTTACTTTACAAGAAAATAGGGAGAAAGGGGATGAGAGAGCAGGGGGATTATAGAGGGAAGGGCAGCTTGGGGGAGGGGGTAATCAGAAGCAAACATTTCTGAGGAGGGATAGGGTCAAAAGAATAGAATAAACAGGGGGTGGGGTAGGATGAAGGGAAATATACTTAGTTTTTAACAACAGGACTACTATGGAAGTGTTTTGCTTGACTATACACCTATAACCTGTACTGAGTTGCTTACCTTCTCAATGAGGGAGGAAGGGAGAAAATTTGGAGCCCCAAGTTTTAAAAACAAATGTTAAAAATTGTTTTCACATGCAAAGATATACAGGCAATGGGGTATAGAAATCTATCCTGTCCTACAGGAAAATAGAAGGGGAAGGGGAAGGGGATAAGAGAAGGGGAGGGATAGAAGGGATGGCAGATTAGGGGAAGGGGTATTCAGAATGCACTCCATCTTGGGATGAGGGGAGGGACAAAATGGGTAGAAAATTTGGAACTCAAAATCTTGTGGAAGTGAATGTTGAAAACTAAAAATAAATAAATTAATTAAAAAAATAAATTATAGTGGAGTTAGCTGCCAAAACTATAAACTTTTTTTTTTAAAAAAAGCAAGTAATCACTGTACAATCTGTCTATCAGAGGTGTCTGCAGCATGAAGGGCCCAGATTACCTTTGGGATATATTTGCTCAAACTTCAAGATCAGACTTCTCAATACATTTTTTTCCTTAGTCTGAAAATCTTACAAATGAAAATAAATTTCATACAATGGATCCCAGAATTATTTTTTTTTAAAATAAAGATAATACTACAGTATCTTCTGAGCAATGACAGTAATCTAACAGTCCCCTTATGTTATATGAGGCTCATCACTAGCAAACTTTTCAGGTGTCAGGGAAATGAACTCAGACACAGAAGATCAGATACCCAGTTTTTTAGATTGCCCATATGTGCTTATGGGATGCATCACCTCCAGTCCAAGCCTCTAACTGATGCCCCCTGGGTCCTGGCTTCAAAACATCACAAGGCCCTGTGTGGACCATACACAGACACCCAGGGAAGGCATGAACACAACATATAAGGTCCTGCCTTACACAGATGCTTAGCAGCCAAATGGGAAAATAAGAATGAATCCATAAAATTATGACTTCCGAGAGTCTTACCTGGCCATTCACCCTCCTGCTTTTATATTTTTGACTATCATACCCTGACGTAGAGATGCCCACTACTAAGCATTCACCTTCTAAAGTTAGGGGACTGAAGTTAAGTCATAAAGGACAAGATATTTGACTCAGAGACTAAAACTGTGAAATGTACCATTGCTTACAGCTGCTTTTTTATGCATTCTATATATTGACTTCCAAACAGCCCCAAGATACACCAGTGCTACGCCCCTAGGGAATTATTGATGATATGCCACAGTTCCATTTGAAATCGAGCATTTTCTTCAATTATTTAAAAATTATTCAGACAAGGATATCTATAGGATTCACCAGACTGTTGCCAAGGGGGTTCATGACCTCAAAAGGTTAAGAACTTCTATTCCATATGGTCTGTAACTCTCAGCAGATACTCTGGGTATTATAATAAAAAGCTTGGAAATGACTGGGATATAAATCAATCAGTAAGAATTTATTAAGTGACTACTATGTTCCAGGCAATGCACTAAATGATGGAGATAGAGAAACAAAACAAAGACAGTCTGTGACTTCATGGATACTGCAATCTACTAAGAATTTGTAAAAATTTGTAATAAATTTTGTCAGAACAATGTTTTTACAAAACAGCAAATGCAACAAGCATGAATAAAACTTTTTTCTTAAAGAAAGGGGAAAAGAGAGACTTGAAATTTCTTTTTTGATCTAACCAGCAAGTATCTCCTTCAGTGAAGTATACAACCTTACTAAAATGTCTAAATCATGTATCTTCTCTTCCAGAAACCATCTCACTAATTGTTTCTCAATTACTTCTCTAAGAGAAAATCAACAGCATATAAGTTATAGGGGAGCAGTAGGAAAAGGGCCTTGGTCAAAGGCTGACACATTTTCTCCTGAGTTGATTTTTCGTATCCACCACCCACATATGCCAGTAGAATGATTTGTACTGATTCTTTTCTGGAATAAGATTGATTATTCCTTCCCAAAGGACCAAAATCCAACTCTCGTCACCTTGTCAGTCCATTGTGATCATTCCCAAGTCTGTTGCCATGAGGCGCTGCAACAAGCTACACAAAATTAAGCACACAGGAAGCAATAATAGGTTGCACATATTATCAACAGAGAAAAGCTCTTGTGATTCCATAATTTCTAACTTTGAAAGGATTTACTGAGTTGAAAAAAGACTAATTTAGAAGTGCTAAATATTGCAGAAGCATTGAAATTTATCAAACCCTACTGCAGACATGACACAGTGTATAGCCCTCGACAATTTCCACAAAGCATAATCATTTTCACACAGAATTGAAAATGAGTTTAATTTCAGCAAGAGAAAGCTATTCTTATCTGCTGGTAATGTGATTCCTAATTTGTGATGTGTTCTTATAATCACCAGAAGGAAACCATAGTCTTCAGAGAAAGAGTTCACCCATCTCCTTAAACCTATACATTACTGGCCTAAGGACTATGTATTTCTAAGCAGAAATGGGAGAATTGAGCCTAAAATGTTTTGCTGAGTCTATATAGATAGAAAAAACAAATTGACTTGGCAGAAATTTTCCAGCTCAATTTATATACAATATATATATACACACATATACTATTATGCATATATACATATATGAAACAATACTTTTATCTTTTATCGTCAAATAAATCAGTGGAGGAAAAAACACTGAATTTCTTCATTAAGGAAATTTTTTTATATTAAAAGCAGGGTGATTAAAATTTAAAGATAAAAAGAGGCATAGAAATTTCTGGATAAAAAAATAAAACATTAGGTTAACTAAATTATCATACATTTTAAAAAGAAATTAACATCTCAAACTAATTTATATTCAATCCATGTTCCAATCATGGTTGTGTAGAAAATTAATTTACAAGACAATAATACTGCTATTTTAAAAACTGAAGTTCTTTCTAAATTTAGATTAGGTGAGTTTGGAGATTTTCAAGGTTCTCCACAGATGTAACACTTTGCTAGAATATTAGATCAATCTCCAAAATTATTTTTATTCCTTTCATAACTTGGGGTTCAAGCCTGGGTATTTGCATAAAGTTTTTTGAAGAAAAGATTAATTGAGGTTCCATTACTGTGTAAGGGGTAGAGGTGTTGAGAGCTTGGGAGGAGATAGTTCTTTCACGGCTTCTTTAAGGAAGTTATTTGTTAGAAAAACACACACACACACATATGTGCACTTAGGAGACACACTTAACATAATGGGGTATCATGGGAAAGGTCTAGTCAAACCTTTCAAATGTTCATTATAATGTGATTTTGGTTTATAAAAAGGTAAGAGACTCTTCTCACATATTAGAAACATTTTTCAATGACAGCCTTTCCATTTTCATCTTAATCACTATTTTTTTAAGAGGCCAGTTCATATTCTAAGCTGAAAGGAGGTCTGGACTAACACCAAGGAGGGGACATTCCAATAAAACCCAAGGTGAAACAAACAGTAGAATAAAAAGTTTTCCCAAGTCCCTTGTAGCCTGGTTAAGACCAGTGTAATTAGTGCCCTACTGTGACCACCTCATTTCAACTTTCACATGGAGTTAAACCTCCTGAGGAAAAATTCATATATGAATGGAAACATTTTACCACAGAATCCTACATTTCTTCAAATATTTCTTTTTAAGTTTACACAACACATTTTTAAAAAACTTAATTTCAGGTTACAATATGTACCTCATTAGCTAAAAGTCCCTTCCTCTCTATGGTCATTACTCATAGAGGCCGGTACAAAACCATTAAAAACACTGTGTCTCATGAACAATAACAATTCATATTCACCAAGTGATGCTGTCTATTGGTAGGCCAGGAAAAAACATGTTATTTATGAGGACAAAACCTATGGGCCTACCAAAATCTGAGCAGCTGAGTAATTCTGATCTACAGTAATCAAGGAGCGTGCTGACAAATGTTTAACAACAGGCTCTCCGGAAGAAGAAGAAGAAAATCATACCCACAACACACAAGTTCAACTTGCATTATTTTTTCATTATTTTATTTTTAATTTATGAAATAATGCAAGATTTTCCATAACATAGTAGAATTTAAAATGATGACTGCACATGAAACTGCAAGCCTATTACATACAACTTACAATTCCTATTGAAAATATTTAAAAAGTTATGGTATAACTCTTTTTCCTTTTTTTCTTCCTTCCCTCCCTTTTTAAAGTATTCTTCATCACTTTCTGAAGTCTTGACAGTCAAAATAAAAACAACAAATTGAGCCCTGTCTTGTAGTGTTTGCCAATTTCTGAGGCTCACACTGAAAATTTAACTATTAGTTCTTATGAGCCAGTAGGAACCAGTGTCAGCACACCACTAGCAATAAATATTATGCACAACTGGTAATGATGCTGTTCCTCCACTAAGGCAAGTGAAATAAGACCAGAAGGACTATAAGGAGACCACCTAACAATCTGAAAACAATTTATTGAACAGTAAACTGAGAATCTGTTGATTTCATCTAACAGTCAAGTGGTCAAATCAGCTCACTGGCAGGACTTTAGTTGAATGATAAGAAGAATGCAAACACTGTTTTATGAAAATCATAAGTTGGGAGTGTGGTGGTTCATGTTCCTGACATCAACTGAGAAAGCTGGTAACTCACCAAGCAATTGTAGAAAATTCCTTTCTGTGGCGATCTTTTTTTTTATTTTATTTTTTAATTTTTAACATGTGTTTTTTAAAGCTTTGGGTTACAAATTTTCTCCCTTCCTCCCTCCTCACCCACCCTCATTGAAAAGGCAAGCATCTTGATACAGGTTATAGATGTGCAGTCATGCAAAACACTTCCATAGTAGTCCTGTTGTGAAACACTAAATATATTTCCCTTCATCCTATCCTACCCGCCATTTATTCTATCCTCTCTTTTGACCCTGTCCCTCCTCAGAAGTGTTTGCTTCTGATTATCCCCTCTCCCAATCTGCCCTGTCTTCTATCAACCCCCTGCTCTCTTGTCCCTTTCTCCCCTTATTTTCCTGTAGGGTAAGATATATTTCCATAGCCCATTGTGTATGTTATTCCCTCCTTAAGCCAAATCCTATCAGAATAAGATTCACTCATTCTCTCTCACCTTCCCCGTTTCCCCTCCGCTGCAAAAGTCTTTTCTTGTCTGTTTCATGTAAGATAATTTATACTATTCTACCTCTCCCTTTCTCCTTTTCCCAGTATAATGCTCTCTCACCCCTTAATTTTATTTTTAGATATCACCCCTTCATCTTCAACTCACTCTGTGCCCTCTATCTATCTATCTATACATATGTATAATTTTTTCCCTCCCACTACCCTAATACTGACAAAGGACTCATGAGTGACAAATATCATATTTCCATGCAGGAATGTAAACAGTT
>NW_020945237.1:4183634-4241006 GCF_900497805.2 Vombatus ursinus | reverse complement strand
TTGTCCAATTTTGCTCTTTAGGGCATTCTAATCTTCATTGGCTTTTTCGACTTCTTTTGCCATTTGGGTTAGGCTATTTTTTAAGGTGTTATTTTCTTTAGTATTTTTTGGGGTCTCCGTTAGCAAGCTGTTAACTTGCTTTTCATGATTTTCTTGCATTGCTCTCATTTCTCTTCCCAGTTTTTCCTCTACTTGTCTTACTTGCTTCTCAAAATCCCTTTTGAGCTCTTCCAAGGCCTGGGACTGATTCATATTTTTCTTGGAAGATTTGGATGCAGGAGCTTTGACTTTGTTTTCTTCTTCTGGTTGTATGTTTTGATCGTCTTTGTCACCAAAGTAAGATAATATAGTCTGACTCTTTTTGCGCTGCTTTCTCATGATCCCAACCCATTACTTGAGTTTTAAACTCTTTGTTAAGGTAAGAGTCTGTTTCCAGTGTGGAGAACGTACTGTTCCAAGCTTTGGGGGTTTATGCAGCTGTTTTCAGAGATACTTCTAGGGACCTGAAAAGTGTCAGTTCTTCCAAGGTGCTATGATAAGGGGCGAGGTGTTTCCTCTCCACAGCCCCAGCAAGCTCTACCACACCAGCGTTCTTCCTCGCCCCAGGACCACCCCTCAGAACTGTGACCCAGATCCAAGCACGGGCAAAGCAAGAGATTCCTGCCTCAGCCCTGGCAAAGAGATCCTTGCAATTCCCCTCTGATCAGCCACTTGATTCCCCCTCAGTCTGTGGGCCAGAAGCTCAGAAGGCAGCCACTGCGCTTGGCATGGCTAAGATCTAGCTTCTTCTCTCAGCGCAGTAACAGACTTTTCCATCTGACCTTCTAAGTTGTCTTTGGCATTCGTGGGTTGAGGAGTCTGGAAACTGCCACATCTGTCCGCGATTCAGTCCTCTGAGGCCTGCTTCAGGGTAGCTGGGGCCTGCGCACCCATGCCAAACTGCACTCCTCTCCCAGCCTGGCGCGATATACCTTTCTGATCAGCCATCCAGGTTGTCTTGGGCTGAAAATTTGTTTTACTCTGTTTTTTTGTGGGTTCTGCTGCTTTAGAATTTGTCTAGAGACATTTTTTGTAGGTATTTGGAGGGGTTTGGGGGAGAGCTCTAGCAAGTCACTGCTTTCCCTCTGCCATCTTGGCTCCACCCCCGGTGGATTCTTTCAGTTTCTACTTTGCCCTCAGGTTCTAAAATATCAGGCTAGTTTTCCTTGATAATATCTTGAAAGATGATGTCTAGGCTCTTTTTTGAATCATGGCTTTCAGAGAGTTCAATAATTTTTAAATTCTCTCTCCTGGATCTATTTTCCAGGTCAGTTGTTTTTTCAATGAGATATTTCACATTGTTTTCTATTTTTTCATTCTTTTGGATTAGTTCTACAATGTCTTGATTTCTCAAATAGTTACTAGCTTTCAATTGCTCCATTCTAATTTTTAAGGAAGTATTTTCTTCAGTAAGCTTTTGGACTTCCTTTTCCAATTTTGTTTTTTAGGGCATTCTTCTTCCACATTGGCTTTTTGGACCTCCTTTGCCATTTGGGTTAGACTATTTTTTAAGGGGTTATTTTCTTCAGTATTTTTTTGATTCTCCTTTAGCATCACTCTCAGTTTTTCCTCTCCATCTCTTACTTGCTTCTCAAAATCCTTTTTGAGCTCTTCCATGGCCTGGGACCAATTCATATTTTTCTTGGAGTCTTTGGATGTAGGAGCTTTGGCTTCATCATCTTCTTCTGGTTGTATGTTTTGTTATTCTTTGTCACCAAAGTAAGATAATATAATCTGACTATTTTGGGGCTGCTTGCTCATGATCCCGGCCAATTACTTGAGTTATAAACTCTTCCTTAAGGTAGGGGTCTGTTTCCAGTGTGGAGAATGTACTGTCCCAAGCTTCAGGGGTTTTGTGCAGCTGTTTTCAGAAATACTTCCAAGGACCTGTAATTTTTTAGTTCTTCCAAGGTGTTATGATCAAGGGTGGGGTGTTTACTCCTTCCATGTCCTGTGCTCTGGTCTATGAGTGACCACAAGCACTCTTTTCTGTCTTGGACCTGTGGGAAGGATTTCCTCTCCACAGCCACTACAAGCTCCATCACGCCAGCGCTCCTCCTCGCCCCAGGACCCCCACCCAGAACTGTGACCCAGATCGAAGCATGGGCAAAGCAAGAGAATCCTGCACCAGCAGAGAGATCCCTGCAATCCCCCTCTGATCAGCCACTCAATTCCCCTCAGTCTATGCTGAGGAGGCAGCCGCCGGACCAGGCCAAGCTAAGGGAATGTGGCTGGGACCCCAAGCTTCACTCTCACCAAAGAAACAGCCTTTATCCACTGACCTTCTAAGTTGTCTTTGGTGTCCATGGGTTGAGAAATCTGAAAATTGCCAGAGCTGCCCATGATTCAGTCCTCTGAGGCCTGTTCCAGGTTCACTGTGGCCTGTGTGCCCACACTGTACTGCATTCTTCTCCCAGTTTGATGCAATATGCCTTTCCAATCAACCATCTGGGTTGTCTTGGGCTGGAAATTTGTTTCACTTTGTCTTTTTGTGGGTTCTGCTGCTTTAGAATTTGTTTAGAGCCATTTTTCATAGGTATTTAGAGGGTTTTCAGGGAATGCTCAAGCAAGTAACTGCTTTTACTCCACCATCTTGGCTCCGCCCCCTTTCTGTGGAACTCTTGAAAGCAACTGTTTTGCTTCCTTGCTTTCTAGCCAAAGCCATTGCTTGTCATTTGTCATTCTGGGTGGCAAGAAGCAACCTTAATGATTCTAGGCTGTCTATATTTATTAATTAGAGCCTAAGACTTCAGGAGCCTGTTGTACATAAAATTACCATGGAAACTGGTGGTAGGTTTAGAAGCATTCCATTTCCTTCTATGGAGGCTTGCAAGCCTTGTTTGCTCAGTCTACACACAGTAGATGTACAATTCAGCCATTAACTGATTTATCTGGAGAGTTCACCTGTTATCCTTCAAGTGCATTTTAATGGCAACCTAACAAGACTTTAAGTGATGTCTTATTGTCTGTCACATTGGCCATTAGAGCTCTTTTAAGGTTTTCCTACCATCCTCAAACTCTGATTCTATTTCCTTCACTCTTAGAAGGTGCGTTTATCTGTCACAGGTGTGCAGAGAATACAATCAAAGGACATCTAGAGTGAAAGGCCATTCATCACATTTACTAACTATTGGTAAAAATCAGTAGCTGTCTTTTATGGAACAGTTTCAGAGGGCATCCTCACCCAGTTCATGACTATGTTATCTCCAACTTGACTGAGATTGAGAACTCAATCAATTTCCCTCCTCTCTGCTTCAAAACATGTCACCTCACCTTTGTTTATCTTTTAAAATTTGTTTGTATTTTCACCTCTCCCTTCCTTCATCCTTCATGCCTCAGAGGAAGAGATATAGCTTCTACTTTTTAGCCCAGCTTTTTCTTTTTGTATTTATGATCCCATAATTCTTATAACTTCCTCTTCAACTTTGTTCCATTAATTTTCATCTCTCATCTTTGGTATCTTTAATCTTTCCCTCTCTGTGTTCCTTCCCCTTTGCTAAAAATTTTACTCAACTCACCTCTTATATAAAAAAAAAATCCCTCTGACTACACTCTTTTTCATGATTAAACTTCTTTAAGAAGTAATTCATGCCCATTTTATCAACATGCTCATCTTCTACACATGGCTAAACCATTTGCTATCAAATTGAAGTCTTGTGGATTCAAGCTCCCATCACTCTACTAAAACATTTTTCCTCAAAGTTAGCCTCTGACCCTCATTAACAGTTATTGAAATCACATCTCTATCTTCAACTTCTCTGATGCTTTTGACTGCATTCACATTCTCCTACTCTCTACAATTCTTTCCATTAACTAAGTCTATGGCACAACTTTCCTAGTTCTCTATTTACTTCATTGTTCCGCTTACGGTGCCACTTCCTGGGTCTGCCCTTAAATCTGGGTCCATCTTTTTTCTAACTAGGTTCTCATACTAAACACATTCTCTTTCAAGGGTTTAATTATCACCTCCAAAAATAATTAAAGGATGCTTTGTATATTCCAAACTTACATTTGCAAATATTTTGTGGCCATAAAATGTCTAAAATGAAATAATTCATTACCCCCTGACTCTCCACAGAAACAAAAATGGTTCATCTTCTGCTGATATCTGCTAATAATCTTCCCTACTTCTGTAAGTGGTACTTTGTTCTCCCAATTACCCATACTGCACACTGAAGAGGTATCTTTGCATTATACTCCCTCACAATAACCCTCGTAAACACACACACAGACATACACATCCCAAATTACCAGCTATCATATCAATCCTTCTTCTGGAGTATCTTTCACATCCTTCCCTTCTTTTCTATCCTCACTGCCACTCATCTACATATAGCTTGGACTCTCATTACCCTCAGATGTTAGGAGGCACAGTAGATAGAGTGCTGGGCCTGGTCAGGAAGACTCCTTCCTGAGTGAAAATCTGCTCTCAGACTCTTACTAGTTGTGTGAGCCCGGGCAAGTCATTTAATCTTGTTTGCCTCAGTTCCTCATCTGTAAAATTATCTGGAGAAGGAAAATGCAAAGCACTTCAATATCATTGCCAAGAAATTCCTAAATGGGGTTATGAAGGGTCAGAAACAACTGAATAACAACAAAAATTCTGATAATAGTTTTTCACTGGTTTCTCTGAACCCAATCTCTCCCCTCCACTCATAGTATTATAGTAATTAGAGCTAGAAGGCATTTACATATCATCTCATCCAACCCCCTAGTTTTACAGATGAGTAAACTGAAGCCCAAAAAAATTTGAATGACTCATCTAATCATAGTCATACAGAAACAGGATTTGAACCATGGCCTTTTGGTTTTAAATCCAATGTTTTACTATCTCATATTGTCTCAAACTGTGTCACATTGTCTCAAAAAATGCTGGAAAATGGATGAAAACCTTTTATCTGGCCTGTTCATTAGCCTCTCTAAATTTAGGTTGGTCCTCAGGTAAAAGGCTTACAAACTCATTCTGAAAACCCTTCCAGCATGGAATAACTTGCTAACATTTATGATCTCCTGGTATGGTCTTTAAGAAACAGGGTCACCTCCATGCCACAATGAGGCCTCAATTAGTCTTACTTGTGTATAAATCTGATCACATAACCCTTCTACCTAAAGCCCTTCAAAGGCTTCATCTTTCTGACTGAAGAGGGTCTTAACTCCTTAGTCTGGAGTACATGGTTCTGCACAATCTGAAATCACCCTGCCTTTCTAGTCGTATCCCACAGCATTCCCCCATAAATACTCTATGCTCTAAACAAACTGCTATGGACACAAATACTGTATAAACCAATTAAATTTAATTTAGTAAGAATTTATTCTGCTAGGGATGTAAAGATAAAACCAAAACACTCCTCAAACTTCAGTAGCTTACATTCTCATTGTCCTGTGATTTCCCATTCCCATGCCTTTGCTTATGTCATGCCCAGCACCTGAAATATTCTACTCCTATCTGTCTGTTGAAATGATCCATCCTTCTGGTGTCTCTTCCATAAAGCCTTGTTGTTGCCATAATAGAAATTATAAAAGTGAGAAATAAACCATATGCACAAGGGAGGGAGGGAGGAAGGGAGGGAGAGGGAGAGGTTACAAGAGAGAGAGAGAAAGAGAGAAAGAGAGAGCGAGAGAGCAAGAGAGAGAAAGAGAGAAAGAGAGAGAGAGAGAGAGAGAAGGAGAAACAGGAGCAGAAACAGTAAGTAACCATAATGAATATAATCATAGTGAATGTGAATAGGATGAATTCACCCATAAAACATACATGAATAGCAGAGTGGATTAAAAACCAGAATCTAGCAATACATTCTTTATTATAATAATAATAATAATAATAATAAAAACCTTGAAGCAAAGAGACACATAGAGAATAAAAGTACGTGGCTGGAGCAGAATCCATTATGCTTTAGTCGAAGATTAAAAAAAAAAAACAGAGGTAGCAGATATGATCTCAGATAAAGCAAAAATAGACCTAATTAAAAGAGATAAATATGGAAATTACATTTTGCTAGAAGGTACCATAGACAATGAAGTAATGTCAATACTAAACATATATGCACTAAATGGTATAGTAACTGAATTCTTGAAGGAAAAGTTAATTGAATTACAGAAGGAAATAGCAAAATTATGTTAGTAGAGGATCTCAACTTTCCCCTCTCAGAACTCGGTAGATCTAACAAAAATAAATAAATAAACAATAAAGAAGATAAGGAGATGAGTAGAATTTTAGAAAAGTTGGATATGCTCAAATTCTGGAGAAAACTGAATAGAACAGAAAGGAATTTTTCTTTTTCTTTTATAGCCCCTACACAAAACCTGACAGTGAATTAGAGCATAAAAACCTCACAAAAATAGAGGAAAGCAGAAATATTAAATGTATCATTTCTGGATCATAGTGCAATAAAAATTACATTCAAGAAAGGGCTAGAGAAACATAAGTTAAAATCAGTTAGAAACAAAATAATCTAATCCTGAAAAATGAGTAGGTCAAATAACAAATCATAGAAACAATGAATAATTTAATTAAAGAGAACAACAATGAGACAATGTACCAAAGTTTATGAAAGGCAACCAAATCAGTACTTAGGGGAAATTTTATGTTTCTAAATACTTATATTAATAAAATAGAGAAAGGGCAGATCAATGAATTGGGCATGTAATGGGGGGCAAACTGGAAAAAGAACAAAATGAAAATCCCCAATTAAAAACCAAATTGGAAATCTCAAAAATCAAATGAGAAGTTAATGAAATTGAAAGTAAGAAAACCATTTAACTAATAAATAAAAGTAGGAGCTGGTTTTATGGGGGAAAATGATAAAATAAAAAAAAATATTTGTTCGATTATTTTAAACAAGAAAGTAGAAAACCAAATTATCTGTATAAAAATAAGGATGAATTCAACACCAATGAAGAAATTAAAGCAAATATGAGGAAAATTTTGCCCAATTGTATGCTAATAAATCTGACAATCCAATGTCAGCTGGAATGCAAGTTGGTTCAGTATTAGGGAAAATAATTGATCACATAAATTACAAAAAGAAAAAAAATCACATAATTTTCTCAATAGATGCAGAAAGTTTTTGACAAAATAACAATACTCATCCCTATTAAAAATTTTAGAATGTACAAGAATAAATGGAGCTCTCCTTAACATGATAAGCATTATCTATCTAAAATAATCAACAGACATTATCTGCAATGGGGATAACCTTTTCAATAAGATCAGGACTGAAACAAGTATGCCTATTATCACCACTATTATTCATTATTGTCCTAGGAATGCTAACTATAGCAATAAGAGAAGAAAAAGAAATGGAAGAAATTAGAATAGGCAATGAGGAAACAAAACTATCACTCTTTGCAGATGATATGATGGAGAACCCTAAAGAATAAACTAAAAAATTAGTGGAAATAATTAACAGCATTAACAAAATTACAGGATATAAAATAAACCCACACGACTAATCAGCATTTCTATATATTACCCACAAAGTCCAGCAGCAAGAGACAGAAAGAAATATTCCATTTAAAATCATTGCAAATGACACAGATAGTAATCATAACTGTAAATGTGAATGGGATGAACTCTCCTCAGAAACAGAAACAGATAGCAGAATAGATTAAAAACCATAATCCTACAATAAGTTGTTTACAAGAAACACATTTGAAACAGAGGGATACACACAGGGTAAAGGTAAAAGGCTGGTGTCGAATATATTATGCTTCAACTAAAGTTAAAAAAAAAAAAAAACAGGAGTAGCAATCCTGATCGCAGATAAAGTAAAAGCAAAAATAGATCTTACTAAAAGAAGAATTGGAAGGAAATTGCATCCTGCTAAAAGGCACCATAGACAATGAAATAATATCATGACTAAACATATATGCACCAAGTGGTATAGCATCCAGATTCTTAGAGAAGTTCAGTGAGTTATAGGAAGAAATAGACAGCAAAACTATACTAGTGTGGGACCTCAAACCACCCCCCCACTCTGAACTAGATAAATCTAACCACAAAATAAAGAAGAACAGAGTTAATGAGGTCAATAGAATTTTAGAAAAGTTAGATATGGTAGACCTCTAGAGAAAATTGAATGGGGATAGAAAGGAATATACTTTTTTCTTGGTGGTACATGGCACTTACACAAAAATCAACCATGTACTAGGGCATAAAAATCTCACAATCCAATGCAGAAAGAAAGAAACATTAAATGCATCCTTTTCAGATCATGATGTAATAAAAATTTATGTAATAAAAGGCAATGGAAACAGACTAAAAATTAATTGGAAACTAACAACACATCACAGAAACAACCAATAGCTTCATTGAAGAAAATGAAAATGATGAGACAACATACCAAAATTTATGGAATGCAGTCAAAGCAGTTCTTAGAGGAAGTTTTATATCTCTAAATGCTTACATGAATAAAATAGAGAAAGAGGAGATCAATGAATTGGGCATGAAAGTAAAAAAAAAAAACAGAAAAAGGACAATTTAAAAATCCCCAATTAAATACCAAATTAGAAACTAAAAAAATGAAGGAGAGATTTAAAATTGAAATTAAGAAAACTATTGAACTAATAAATAAAACTAAGAGCTGGTTTTATGAAAAAACTAATAAAATAGATAAACATTTGATTAATTTAATTTTTAAAAAAGAAAGAAGAAAACCAAATTACCAGTATCAAAAATGAAAAAGGTGAATTCATCACCAATGAAAAGGAAACTAAAACAATAATTAAAAATGATTTTGCCCAACTGTATGCCAATAAATTTGACAATCTGAGTGAATAAATGAATATTTTTTTAAAAAATATAAATTGCCCAGATTAACAGAAGAGGAAGTAAAATACTTAAATAACCCTATCTCACAAAAAGAAATTGAGCAAGCCATCAATGAACTCCCTAAGGAAAAAAAAAATCCAGGGCCAGATAGTTTTACAAGTGAATTCTATCAAACAGTTACAGAACAATTAATTCCAATACTATATAGACTATTTAGGAAAATACACAAAGAAAGAGTCTTATGAAATTCTTTTTATAATACAAATGTGCTGATACCTAAACTGGGAAGAGTCAAAACAGAGAAATAAAATGATAGACCAATTTCCATAATGAATGTAGATGCAAAAACTTTAAATAAAACATTAGCAAATAGATTACAGCAATTTATCACAAGAATAATACACTATGACCAGGTAGGATTTATACCAGGAATGCAGGGCTGGTTCAATATTAGCAAAATTATCAGCACAATTGATCATATCAACAACAAAACTAATGGAAACCACATGATCATCTCAATAGATGCAGAAAAAGCTTTTGACAAAATACAACACCCATTCCTATTAAAAACACTAGAGAGCAAAGAAATAAATGGAGTCTTCCTTAAAATGATAAGTAGCATCTACCTAAAACCTTCAGTAAACATCATATGTAACGGGGATAAGATAGAAGCATTTCCAATAAGCTCGGGGGTGAAACAAGGATGTCCATTATAACCAATGTTGTTCAATATGGTACTGGAAACATTAGTTTTAGCACTGAGAAAAAAGAAATTGAAGGTATTAGAACAGGCAAAGAAGAAACAAAGCTATCATTCTTTGCAGATGATATGATATACTTGGAAAATCCTTGAGAATCAAGTAAAAAACTTTTTGAAATAATAAACAACTTTAGCAAAGTTGCTGGATATAAAATAAACCCACATAAATCATCAGCTTTTTTATATTTTCCAACAAAGCCCAACAGCAAGAGATAGAAAGAAATTCCATTTAAAGTTACTGTAGACATTATAAAATACTTAGGAGTCTGACTGCTGAAACAAACCCAGGAACTATATGAACACAGTAACAAAACACTTTTCACACAAATAAAGTCAGATCTAAATAATTAGAAAAACATCATTTATTCACGGGTAGGCTGAGCTAATATAATAAAAATGACAATTCTACCTAAGTTAATTTACTTATTCAGAGCCATACCAAACAAAGTACCAAAAATTATTTTATAGAGCTAGAAAAAATAATAACAAGATTCATTTAGAAGAAGAAAAGGTTCAGAATATCAAGGGAACTAATGAAAAGAAATGCTAGGGAAGGTGGCCTAGCCATACCAGATCTTAAATTGTATTATAAATCGGCAATCATCAAAATTACTTGGTACTGGCTAAGAAATAGGTGGATCAATGGAATAGGTTAGGTACACAAGACACAATAGTTAATGACTATAGTAATGTACTATTTGATAAACTAAAAGACCTCAGCTTCTGGGGTCTTGTAATAAAAAAAACTGCAGGGAAAACTGGAAAATAGTATGGCAGAAACTAGGCATAGACCAAAATCTTATGCCATATACCAAAAGAAAGTCAAAATGGGTACATGGTTTAGAAATAAAGGCTGGTACTATAAGCAAACTAGGAGAGCAAGGAATAGTTTACCTGTAGGATTTATGGAGAAGGGAAGAATTTATGACCAAACAAGAGATAGAGGACATTACAAAATGCAAAATGGACAATTTTGAGTATGTTAAATTGAAAAGTTTTTAAACGAACAAAGCCAATGCAACCAAGATTAGGAGGAAAGCAGAAAACTGGGAAAAAATTTTACAACCAATGTCTCTGATAAGGGCCTCATTTCTAAAACATATTGAGAACTAAGCCAAATTTATAAGAATACAAGTCACTCTCCAATTGATAAATGGTCAAAGGATATGAACAGGCAGTTCTCAGATGAAGAAATTAAAGCCATCTATAGTCATATAAAAATGTTCTAAATCACTATTGATTAGAGAAACGCAAATCAAAATGACTCTGAGGTACCACATCACAACTATCAGGTTGGCTAACATGAAAAAACAGGAAAATGATAAATGTTGGAGAAGATGTGGGAAAATTGGAACACTAGGGCATTATTGGTGGAATTGTCAACTGATCCATCCATTTTGGAGAGCAATTTGGAACTATGCCCAAAGGGCTATAAAAATGTGCATACCCTTTGACTCAGCAATAGCACTTCTAAGGCTGTATCCCAAAGAGATCATAAAAAAGGAAAAGGACCCACATGTACATAAATATTTATAGCAGCTCTATTCTATAGTGGCAAAATATTAGAAATTGAAGGAATGCCCATCATTTGGGGAGTGGCTGAACAAGTTGTGATATATGAATGTAATGGAAAATTATTGTGCTATAAGAAATGATGAGCAGACATACTTCAGAAAAACCTGGAAAGAATCATATGGACTGATGCCAAGTGAAGTGAGCAGAACCAGGAGAACATTGTACACAGTAACAGCCACATTGTGGGATGACTAACGTTGATAGATGTAGTTTTTCTCAGCAATGCAAGAATTTAAGACATCTCCAAAGGTCTCGTGATGGAAAATGCTATCCACATCCAAAAAGAACTATGGAGTTAGAATGTGTTTTAAGGCCCAAGTCCTGTCCTCCCTCCACAATCTCATTCTTCTTCTTGGTGAAATAATTAGACAATAAAACTATAACCCAGAACCATCTATATAGTATCTGCTTGGCAAAGTAAGACTTATGCCCATTTGGATACCTTGTATGGTGGTGGATGATTCTTTAAAAAAAATTTAAAAAATTCACCCTCTTAATTGCATCTTATGAATTTGAAGACTGCAAAAGCAACACTACCAAAGAAAAATATTTTTACAAGCTTAAAAAACCCAACCTCCTCTCTTACATTTTAAAAACTAAAAAATATTCAGCATATTTACAAGTTTTCAAATTTAGATTTACACATGATAATTTATGTTTTTAACAGCGTTTTATTTTTCCCAATTACATGTCAAGACAATTTTGAGCATTCATTTTTATAAGATTTTGAGTTCCAATTTTTTTCTCCTTCCCTTACTCCCTTCCCCTCTTCGTAAAATGGTAGGCAATTTGATATAGGTTGTGCATGCAATATCATATTAATCACAGTTGTGAAAGAAGAAATGAATTAAAAGGGAAAAAAGGCATGAAGAAGAATGAAGTGAAAAAAGCATACTTCGATTTGCATTCAGAGTCCATCAGTTCTTCATCTGGATGTAGATAGCATTTTCCTTCACGAGTCCTTTGTGTTGGTGTTGGAGCATTGTGTTGCTGAGAAGAGCCGAGTCTTTCATAGTTGATCATCACACAGTGTTGCTGATACTGTGTACAATGTTTTCCTGGTTCTGCTCATTTTGCTTTGCATCAGTTTGTGTAAATCTTTCCAGGTTTTTGTGAAATCTGCCTGTTGATCATTTCTTTTTCACAATAGTATTCCATTATATTCATATACCACAACTTGTTCAGCCATCCTCAAATTGATAGGCATCCCCTCAATTTCTAATATTTTGCCACCATGAAAAGGGCTGCTATTAATATTTTTGCACATGTAGGTCCTTTGCCCTGTTTTATGATCTCTTTGGGATACAGATCTAGTAGTGGTATTACTGGATCAAAGGGTATGTACAGTTTTATAGCCCTGTGAGCATAGTTCCAAATTGCTCTCCAGAATAGTTGAATCAATTCACAACTCCACCAACAGTGCATTAGTTTCCCAGTTTTCCCATAAGCTCTCCAACATTTATCACCCATCCATCGTGTTGGCCAAGATGTGGAAGCCATAACAATAGGTTGTACAATATTTCCTTACACACGGCACTTGAAGCCTTAACTTCTATAGACAGTCATACTTAGATCAATTCCACCTTGGACATTCCACATGATTATTGAAGTGTTATTGATGAGATAACTGTCTGCAAATAGAGCTTCTGAGTGGAACTTCTTTATTCCATAAACTATGATCTTTGTCAAGGTGCTAATTTTCATTTAAGTTACTTAGTGTTCCACTTATAATCTTTAAATAGAGAAATCACATCATTTTTTTTAATTGGCATTCTGTTTATTCTTACAATAAATTTATCTGTAGTATTACATATATTACAATAACCACAAAATTCCTACTAATCTTTAACCTCAAGACAAATCAGCTAATGACAGTAAAATATCTTATCTTCTCAAGTCAAATAATCTTTTGATTTGCATGAAATTAATGACTGGATATAATGATTCATGGAGTAATGTGACACATTTTTTTACTGCACTCTATAAACATCTCCTATACGCTAAAGAATCCAGGAGAAAGCACCTATTTAAAATTCTAAGTTTCTGCATTTGAGACTTTGAGGTATAAATAATAAATTTGTCCACTGATAAAGCACAATATCTACATAAGGCTGAGTTAATGCCTGCAATAAGACCATCACTCTGGTGCACACAATGATTACACAGCCATATTAATGCTGACATTTATCTCAATTAAAACCCAAGGTTTCACATAGTGGCAAGTTTCACGTGGTTAAATCATTAGTACCCCTGTGAAGTAGGACATTTTTTTTTCAAATAGCATTATGAACGTCAAGGTATGATGCAGTATGCTCTATAAATGCCATTCATTTGTATCTTTGGATCAGGGAAGCCTTATTGGTACTTTGTTTTCGTACAAATCATAGAAAGTCTCATGGGGCAGGCATAAATAAGTTAAAATACAGATTTACCCAGTTAGAGAACACATGTTAAACATATCTGCTAGGACTGTGCAAAAGGACTGGCTTGTGAAAGTCTTCCAATAGAGAAGTCTAATCTCAGTGATGATTTTTCTAATTATTCCTTTTTCCTGAGAAGCATCTACAACCCCCCGTCCACTGCTGCAAAGTCTTCTCCACTTACAAAGATCTGACCCATGATGGATGCATAGATCTGAGTGACGAGTGACACCCTATGGCCCTGCTGCTGGTATATAAGGTTCAAGAGGAATTGTTCGTGTGATCTACAATAAATTCTGGCAAGATTGGGGCATATTAAAGGGCTGATCTGGGAGAGTCAAACTAAAATTGATTCATTGTACCTTCATCATCCACAATGAGGATCTACATTATATCATCTTAACTTAGTAATTTCCCACTGTGCCATGCAATTTGGCCTACACATGTCTGCTCTTTCCGTTTATATCTCTATAGGTAAAATGTTCTGCTAATTTGAGGCAGTATTTGGACAGGTCTGTTAATGAAGAAAAAAAAATCTTGATACCTAATTCTGTAGATTATCAAGATTTAAGAAATGTGTGGATTGGGCTTCAATTCAACAAGCATTTATTGAGTACCTACTATGGGTAAGGGCATTATACTATGGAGGGGATAGAAGGGAGCAGAATAGCCATGTACATAGGGCCAACTTTGTACCAGGCATTGTGCTGAGTGCTTTACAATCATTTCATTTGATCCCCACAACAACCCTGTGTGGAAGATGTTATCTCTGTTTTTAATGAGTAAACCAAGTCGAAATAACAATTAGGTGACTTGCCCAAAGTCAGACAGTTAGTGTCCAAGACTGGATTTGAACTCAGGTCTTCCTGAATGCAGGCCCAGGGCTTTATCCACTGTACCACCAGCTCCATCTAAAGGACACAACATCAAAAGCAAAAGGATCCCCTATCCTCAAGGAGACTACATCTTACTATGAGATTGCAATGGGTGCAAGGGAAAATATGATATAAGGTATATGAATCCCACCTCTGAAACTTCCTAAGCTGTGTGATCAACATTTAAACTATGTTTCAGTCTTCTCATCTGGAAATGAAGGTAGAAAACACTGTAGGATTTGGATCAGTGGAACCAAGTGAGTAGAAAGGTGGGCTTGGAATCATAGCCTTGTTTTAGATTCTACCATTGACAGTTAGTAACTATTATCATGGGCAAGTTCTTTAGCCTCTATAAGACTAAGCAACTTTGAAGGACTTACCTAATTAAATCAACAACAAGTCTTACTATAACAATACCATAACTTATTCATACATTCCCATATCTATTTCCTAGAGCTGTTTGTAAAGTTCAAATTAAATAATGTATGCAATGCATTTTGTAAGCCTTCAGCTGCTATGTAAATGTTAGCTATTATTATTATTATTAGGGCTGCTACTTGGTGCAGTGGAAAGAGTGCTGGGCTGAAGACTCATCATCCTGAGTTCAAATCTGGCTTCAGATACTTACTAGCTATGTGACACTGGATAAAGTATTTGACCCTGTTTGCCTCAGTATCCTCATCTGAAGGAAATGGCAAACAATTCCAGCATCTTTGCCAAGAAAACCTCAAACAGGGTCACAGAAAGTCAGACATGACTGAAATGACTGAACAGCACAACAAAATTATTATTATTTAGACAAAGGAGAAATACTGGGAAGTAAAATGCTCTTGAAATGAGGAAGGATAAAAGTCAACTGGGAAAATTAATCTGAGAAGGTGATGATCTGAGCTAGGAAAAAAGATGGGAATTTTCAAAAGGGAAAGATAAGATGTTGTGTTCTAAGGATGATGGCTGGCTAGTGTCATCCATCAAACCCTCTGCTTAGGCTTATCTAACCTACTCATAATTAAGATATCAAAAGATGGCTAGTTTTTGTTCAGCTCTCTTTACCATATTAGTATAAAACATATAATCTCCTAACATCTATGGGTATTGAGTACCAGTTAGTTCCCTAGAATTCAGATGCATATGGGTTCAGTCATACTTTCCTGGATCAAGCCAATATGAGGACTCATGATGACAGTGACACACCTTGTGTGAGTGAAGATCCTTGTTCCAGTCAGTCAATAGACATTTATTAAGTACTTACTACATGTCAAGCACATTGTGCTAAATATTGGGGAAATAAACAAAGACAAAACCAGGCCCTGTACTCAAGGAGTTTAAATTCTAACCTGGGACATGTGTAAATAACTAGATATATACACAATATAAATATATAATATATGCATGAATATTGAGTATGAATTACAAACAATAATGCGTATGCACACTATATACATAGACAACCAGAGACATGAAGAAGTCTCAGATGGGGAGACAGTAGAAGTTAGGGGAAACCAAGAAAGGCCTCCTGTAGAAGTAGGATTTAAGCTGAAGTTTGAAAGAAAGAAAATAAATAAGCAAAAGGGAGAGCAAAGAACAGCCGGGCATGGAGGACAGTCAGTGCAAATGCATGCAGATGGAAGGGTGTATGTCACATTCAAGGAATATCAGACAAGCCCTTGTAGCTGAATCACAGAAGGTATGGAGGCAGGTAAACTGTAAAAAGATTGGAAATATAAGAAGAGGCTAGGTTATTAAGATATTTAAATGTCAAACAAATTTATATTTGGTCAGATGTATGTTTTAAATATTAACTTTGCTTTTTTATATTTTTTTTTATTTTTAACATGTGTTTTTAAAATTTTGGGTTAAAAATTTTCTCCCTTCCTCCCTCCTCAGCCACCCTCATTGAAAAGGCAAGTATCTTGATACAGGCTATAGATGCGTAGTCATGCAAAACACTACCATAGTAGTCCTGTTGTGAAAAACTAAATATATTTCCCTTCATCCTATCCTACCCGCCATTTATTCTATCCTCTCTTTTGACCCTGTCCCTCCTCAGAAGTGTTTGCTTTTAATTAAACCCTCCCCCAATTTGCCCTCCCCTCTGTCAACCCCCTGCTCTCTTGTCCCTTTCCCCCCTTATTTTCCTGTAGGGTAAGATGGATCCATACCCCATTGTGCATGTTATTCCCTCCTTAAGCCAAATCCTATGAGAATAGGATTCATTCATTCCCTCTCACCTTCCCCTTTTTCCCCTCCACTGTAAAAGCCTTTTCTTGTCTGTTTCATGTGAGATAATTTACCCCATTCTACTTCTCCCTTTCTCCTTCTCCCAGTGTAATCCTCTCTCACCCCTTAATTTTATTTTCCAGATATCATCCCTTCATCTTCAACTCACCCTGTGCCCTCTATCTATCTATACATATAATTTTTTCCCTCCCACTACCCTAATACTGACAAAGGACTCATGAGTTACAAATATCATCTTTCCCTGCAGGAATGTAAACAGTTCAACCTTATTAAGTCTCTTATGATTTCTCTTTCATGTTTACCTCTTCCATGTTTCACTTGAGTCTTGTATTTGAAAGTCAAGTTTTCTATTCAGTTCTGGTCTTTTCCTCAGGAATACTTGAAAGTCCCCTAATTTCATTAAATGACCATTTTTTACCCTGAAGGATTATACTCAGTTTTATTGGGTAGGTGATCCTTGGTTGTAGTCCTATCTCCTTTGCCCTCCAGAATATCATACTCCATGCCCTCCGGACCCTTAACGTAGAAGCTGCTAAATCTTGTGTTAGCCTGATTGTGTTTCCACAATACTTGAATTGTTTCTGGCTGCTTGCAATATTTTCTCCTTGACCTGGGAATTCTGGAATTTGGCTACAATATTCCTAGGAGTTTTCCTTTGGGGATCTCTTTCAGGAGGTGATTGGTGGATTCTTTCGATTTCTATTTTGCCCTCTGGTTCTAAAACATCAGGGCAGCTTTCCTTGATCATTTCTTGAAAGAAGATGTCTAGACTCTTTTTTTGAAGCATGGCTTTCAGATAGTCCAATAATTTTTAAGTTCTCTCTCCTGGATCTGTTTTCCAGGTCAGTTGTTTTTCCAATTAGATATTTCACATTCTCTTCTATTTTTTCATTCTTTTGGATTAGTATTACAGTGCCTTGATTTCTCAAATTGTCACTAGCTTCCAATTTCTCCATTCTGATTTTTAAAGAAGTATTTTCTTCAGTAAGCTTTTGGACTTCCTTTTCCATTTGGCCAATTTTGCTTTTTAGGGCATTCTTCTCCTCATTGGCTTTTTGGACCTCTTTTGCCATTTGGGTTAGGCTATTTTTAAGGTGGTATTTTCTTCAGTATTTTTTGGGGCCTCCTTTAGCATCACTCTCAGTTTTTCCTCTACTTCTCTTACTTGCTTCTCAAAATCCTTTTTGAGCTCTTCCATGGCCTAGGACCAATTCATATTTTTCTTGGAGGCTTTGGATGTAGGAACTTTGGTTTCATTGTCTTCTTCTGGTTGTATGTTTTGATCTTCTTTGTCACCAAAGTAAGATAATATAGTCTGACTATTTTTGCGCTGCTTGCTCATGATCCTGGCCAATTACTTGAGTTAGAAACTCTTTGTTAAGGTAGGCATCTATTTCCAGTGTGGAGAATATACTGTCCCAAGCTTCAGGGGTTTTGTGCAGCTGTTTTCAGAGATATTTCTAGGGACCTGTAAATTTTCAGCGCTTCCAAGGTGCTATGATCAAAGGTGAGGTGTTTACCCCTTTCCTGGCCTGTGCTCTGGTCTATGAGTGACCACAAGCACTCTTTTCTGTCTTGGAACTATGAGGATTTCCTTTCCACAGCCACGACAAGCTCCACCATGCCAGTGTTCCTCCTCACCCCAGGACCACCACCCAGAACTGTGACCCAGATCCAAGAATGATCAAAGCAAGAGAATCCTGCACCAGCAGAGAGATCCCTGCAATCCCCCTCTGATCAGCCACTCAATTCCCCCTCAGTCTGTAGCCTGGAAACTCAGGAGGCAGCCGCCCCCCAGAGCCGAGCTTGGGGAATGGGGCTGGAATCCCACTGTGCTTCTCTCTCACCACCCCAGAAACAGACTTTTCCCACTGACCTTGTAAGTTGTCTTTGGCATTCATGGGTTGAGAAGTCTGGAAACCACCACAGCTGCCTGTGATTAAGTCCTCTAAGGCCTGCTCCAGGGTCACGGTAGCCTGAATGCCCACACCAAACTGCACTCCTCTCCCAGCCTAGCATGACATACCTTTCTGATCAACCATCCACGTTGTCTTGGGCTGGAAATTTGTTTCACTCTGTCTTTTTGTGGGTTCTGCTCCTTTAGAATTTGTTTAGAGCCATTTTTTATAGGTATTTGGAAGGGTTTGGGGGAGAGCTCAAGCAAGTCACTGCTTTTACTCTGCCATCTTGGCTCCACCCCCCTAAAAAATTAACTTTGGAAATGATGAATGGGAATGTGGAAGAAACCTGAGGTAGGCAAACCAATTAGAAGGGCTTTGCGATGGTCTAGGCAAGAGGTGGTTAAGGCCCAAACTTGGGTTATGGATAAATGAGTAGAAAGAAGGTGATATATACAAGTGATGATAAGAAGGTGAAAATGACAAGATTTGCTAAGAGACTGGATATCTGGAGTGAGAAGTTGAGGGTAAACTGAGGCTCTGAGCCTGGGTCACTGGAAGATGGTGGTGGCCTTGACAATAACGGGGAAATCTGGTTTGTATATTATTCATTAAAGGTTGTAGTTACCTTACAGTGGGAGTGGCTAGTGCTCCATTTCTCAAAATTCCCAACTCTTATAAGGTGGCATAATTAGAACACATAAATCCCCAAAATAGAAAAATCATTGTGAAATGGCAGCCTGGCAATGGTCTGGAAGTAGCAGCAGGAATAAGAAGTAGCATTATCCCTCTTCCTGGCCTTATGAGTTAGGGAGCATGACAGAAAGATTAGTCTTCATTAGTAAATATTTCAAGAGATATCATATCATAAGGAAACTATATTTCAGTGAGTTTGAACAGAAGGAAGAAATTTAAAGAGAAGTTTGAAAATGTAAATGTATATTTATAATAAAATGAGGCAATATGGTACAATGGAAAGGGTACTGGGTTTGGAGTCATGGTTGCTGCATTCAAAAATCAATTCTGTCATATACTATCTATGAAACATTGGAAACGTTATCTAACCTCCCCTGACCTCAGTTTCCTCATTAGTAAAACTGGACTAGAGGAATTCAGAAGTAGCTTCTATCTCTAAGCAAGGATCATATTTAAAGAAAAATCTCAAAAAGTCCAATGTCTAGGCCTAGTTTAGTGGCAGAAGGTTGACCAACATTGGAACAGTAGGACAAGAAGAGCTATCAGGGTTAGGATATAGAAAGATATAGGATATATGGTGATTAAAGAATATGATGAATATGCTTAAAAACTGACTTTAAAATCTTCCTGTCCATAAATTGAGTTTCAATACTGAGTCACAGAAACCAATTTTGGACATATTATGTATTGTAGAGAAGAAAAAAAAATGTTTAGCAATCAATACAGCGATGCTCATCTTTTTCAGAAATAACATCTCTAAAATAAATGTCAATTACTGTTTTCTCTTGTTTAAATAACTTATGTGTGTTGTTATGTTCACTTTAAAGATATTCCCCCACTCCCAGGATGCAAAAATTTCAAGCCAATTCTATATGACTTATAATAATCTATATGTTTCCATTAAATGCTGTAGATGCTATCACAAATATAGGCAGTATTAGACATTCACTTGGAATTTTGACTTGCATTTGAGCCTAGAGAGCTGGTGATTAGGATTTAATATTTATAAATAGCATACTTTTTAGACCTCCAAAAAGATACCTAATGAACAATTAGGATAATCAAGAAAACTACCAAAAATATATAAACTCTCCTATTTTCTGACAGGAAAACAAGATGCTTCATTGTTAATTAGCCAAAGTGAAAATGAATGAGATACGTGTTTGAGATGCAGAGCGTTGACAGCTTAGAAGCTGACATCAGAAATTCAAAATAAATGTGCATCAGCAGAGGAAAGAACTTAGCACTGCTTCTAGTCAGAATACAGTGGGTAGGATGAAAAACCAAGCAGGCACTAGCTTGAGATCACTAAAATATAGAAAGTTCTATGGGGCCGCTAAGACCCTTCCAAAAAGAAGGGTCAGAGCAGATATAAGGGACTATTACTCTGAATAAGGTCCCTAGTGGGATCCAGGACCTGTATGGCGCCAAAATAAAGGAAACAAAGAATGCTTGGACATGACTAGGTGATACATTGGATAGAATACCAGCCCTGGAGTCAGGAAGACGTAAGTTCAAATCTGGCCTCAAAGACACTAGCTATGCGACCCTAGGCAAGCCACAACCTCTCTTTGCTTCAGTTTCCTCATCTCTAAAATGAACTGGGGGAGGAAATGGCAAACCACTCTAGTATCTTTGTCTCAGTTAAGGTCACAGAGTTGGAGTTGATGGAACAACAACACAGCTCTTGAACTTGGCCACATAGTTGAAAGCACATGCAGCTGAAGATTGTCTCCGCCAATGCCCTGCTATGGCTGCTTCCAGGCACTCAGGGTCTTCTCTTGGTACTTCACCCCATCCCTAGCTGCTACAATTTCTAGGGCTGAGAGCCTCACCCTATAATGTTGAACGGCAGGTAGTCAGATAAGACTTCATAGAGAAGGGAGGGGAACCAGTGCATAAATGTTAATATCACCAAGGAAGAAAATTTGTCCTAAGGTCTCTGACTTGTCCTCAGCTGTCTCACTGGATATCTTAGCAAAAATGATGGAGAAACGGGGACAAGGGAGAAAAAGAAGGGGCAGAGGTCAACCAACTCTATACTGAAGGCTTCTTTTTACAGGCCTAGAACAAAGGAGGTTGTGTATGACCCAAAATTGCCAGTGCAATCATTGAGACCAAATTCCCCATCCTCTAAGGTGTTAATGGTCATGTTCCAGATGATGCCTAATGAGGCTGACAGTGAGCATGCCCACAGTCCAAAAAGAGATAAAAGTGACTTGCATTTGGTCACACAGGTAGACCTCAGGACCCCTTCTACTGGCAATGGTTGCTTTCTTTAGCTGAGGCGATAATGGAAAAAGCCATAAAGCTTCCCGATTTTTTTCTACTTTGGAGACTTGAACATACAGTAAAGGACATTCCTCCCACCCACATACATACACACACCTTTTTTCCCCCCTGTAATTCACACATTAGCCAGAAATCCTTGGTTGTTCTCTTTGAGGAGTTATTCAAAATTCCATCAAACACTTTCAGCCACAACAATGTGCACAAAAATATAACTTTGAAGGCAGCTAGATGGCATAATGGATAGAGCACTGAGACTGGAATCAGGAAGACCTGAGTTCAGATCTGGCCTCAGACACTCTACCCAGCTGTGTGACGTAGGCAAGTCACTTAACCTCTCTTTGCCTCAGTTTCCTCATTTGTAAAAGGAGCTGGAGAAGGAAATGGCAAATGACTCTAGTATCTTTGTCAACAAAACCCCAAATGGGGTCACGAAGAGTCAGACATGACTGAAAAACAATCAGACAACAACATCTTAGAAGGCATTCAGCTAGCTTAATGAAAATCTTTTTTTTTTTTATCCCAGATATCAGCCTGAGGATTTTAGAGATGAAAATTACCTCAGGGATCCTCTGAGTCCAATTCTTCTATTTTGCATTTGAGTAAGCTGAAGTCTAACAAGATTAAGCCACTTCACAAAAGTCACACCACCAGCTGGCCCCAGAGCTAGGCTAGTACATGGATCTCATGGCATTCAGTCCAATGGCTCTACACCACAATTACTTCAAGTTTTTCATATTCTAATGGCATTGGTCACTGGTTTCATTAAATCAGTCTCAAAATCATTCTCGTAATCTGAGTAGGTCAGAACTTAGACATTCAATTGACCAACAGCCCCCAAAGGTTGAAATATGGATAGTTCAGGCCCCTAAGTTTTTAATTTTTTTCAATTAAGAAACATTTATTTCTCTCCCTTCTACCTTATGCCCCCAGTGAAGGAAAAAAAATCAAAGAAAAATAAATATACACACAAGACAAATTCCTACATTGGTCACATACAAAAATGTGTCTCCTTCTGCATTTTTAGTCCAGCACATCTGTCAGGAGAGAAATCTAGGAAGATTAGTATGAACTGATAGGGAGCAAAATGGGCAGAATTAGAACATTTCATATTATGACAACATTGGGAAAAACAAACATTTTTCAAAGAAGCTTATTTCGGGGCCTGAACTGTCAGGTAAAGATGGGCTCCAGGGACACTTTAATAACAGAATAAAAGCACTTGACCCTCTACTCTAAGCCCAGGGGGAGACCTACACCATATTCCTGATGGGAAAATATTTGGGCCTTGCTTCAGGGAGCTTCGCACCAGTTTGAACCTGTCACTATCATTCTTCCACCTGAGGCTGCAGCCATCAAACAAAATGCTAGTCTCAGAAGTGGTCATGGGGGTGAGAGGTCATGTGCTAAAGAGGTAGACAGAATGATCTGGAAGCCTACATGACAGGGCTGTATGGATAGGTGGGTGAATGAGTCAGAGAGGGCTCAACCCTTTCCTGGAATGCACTGTCAAACTCCCCATCTCATAAATGAGATCAGATTCCAATAATCTCTGCTATGTCAATGCAATTAAGACTTCTCCAACGGGTCCTTTTCATTCTCTGTGTTAAGAAAAATGCTCTTTTGGACCCTACCACTCCTTCTGAATTGACTAGGAGTCATGTGGGTAGCATTTGGTTACAAGAACAGGAGACTATGTTTATTTTTATCCCCCTTTCCTTCTCTCTCAGGGGAATTGTAGAAAGCCCAAAGTTCATAGAATTTCTACCTCTAAGCCCAGAGACAACATCCTATAGAACACGCAGACAAACAAATCCACTGAACAGAAAGAAATAGGGGAATAAACATTTCCTGGAGCAGAGAGGCTAAAGAGGAGAAGTCCCCTCAAACCCAGCTCATATTTGTCTCACTTTATGGTTCAAAAAGCATTTTTCTTAGAAGTAACCATGTAAAGGAGATGATGCATGGATTAGTGTCCCCATTTTATAGATAGAAAAATGGAGGTTTTACAGATGTTAAGGAACTTGCCAATAGTTTCACAGAGACTAGCAGAGCTGTGATTTAAACCAAAGTCCAACATGCTTTCCACTAAACCTCACTGCCTCTCTTCTCAACAAGAAAAGACAAAGAAAAGAGATAAATAAATTTGGTTTCCTATTCCTCCTACTTCAAACAATGTACTTTTCTTTTGACTGGAGACTAAAGAAGCAATCTATTGCAGAGGGAAGGGTTTTGGATTAGAAGTCAGAGGGCTGGTTTTAAACTCTGGTCCTTTGGCTCTGCTATTTACCATTGAGAAAAACACATCAACATATCAACAGTTTCTGGAAGTATATTAAATATTTCCACCCCAGTCTCTCCCCCTCCCCTAGTCCTGCAATGAAAAGAGGAAAGTACATTTTCTTAACTCATTTCTACTCAAGGGCCAAGTTTGATCAATATCATAATAACAATACTAAGAGCTAACATTTATATAGGGCCTATGTGCCAAGCATTGTGCCGAGTGCTTTACAAATATTATTTCATATTATTTCAACAATCCTGGAAGGCATTATTATTATTTTGAGGCTGAGGAAACTGAGGCAAACAGAGGTGAAATGACATGCAGAGTCATACTTGGCAAGTTAGTGTCTAAGGCTAGGTTGGAACTCAAGTCTTCCTGCCTCCAAGCCCTTACTCTATCCATGGCACCACTTAGCCATTCCCATTATACAGTGTTGTCTAACTCCCAATGTGGCCTTGCACAAATCCTTTTACTTATTTGGGCCTCCATTTTCCCATCTATAAAATGAAGAAATTGAACTAAATGACTTCTAATGTCCCTTCCAACTCTAAATCTATGATCTTAATATCCTAAGCTTTCCCATGTTTTTCTGAAGCATGTTGTAATAGAAATAACCCTGGATCTGGAGTAAGAGGATCTTGACTGATAATGTGCCTCTAACCTCTGAGACCTTGTATGACAACTTCTATTCCTGCTACTGCTCCTGCTGCTGCTGCTACTGCTGCTGTTGCTGCTACTACTACTACTATACTACTACTACTACTACTACTACTAAATACTATTCCTGCATAGTACTGCTAATATTAATATACTATTATTTATTATTATTAGCATTATTATTAGCATTCACATAGCCCTTTAAGGTCTGCAAAGCACTGTATAAATATTATTTAATTCTCACAACAAATCTGGTAGATAAGTGCTATTATAATCATCTTATAGATGAGGATACCAAGGCTGAGCAAATTTTCTAACGTTGCTAAATGTCTAAGGAAAGATTCAAACTCGGTTCTTTCTGATTCCAAAACCAGTGCTTTCAATCCACTATATCAGCTTGCAATGTCTCTCCATGCCTCAGTCTATCTATAAAATGAAGATGTTAGACTGGATAATTTCCAAGTTCACTTCTAGCTCAGGATTTTAATCTATATTTTGTTCAAGATGGTACTCAAAACTTAAGTAATGTTTTTTAAAAGCATAGAGGTTTCAGTTCATCAAATTCTATCTTGAGACAAGATGATATATAACCTCTGTTGGGTTTAGAATCTACTATCTCCAATAACATATATTTAATCACATCTTCTTGGAACATCCATGAAATTAGAACAAGGTGTGCTGGTAAATGTTTAACAATTGACTCTCCAAAAACATCTATACATTGCATATCTTTAAGTTTAATCAGTTTTATTACCACTTTTTCTACTTCATTCTTAAGTCTAGAAAATCAACAAAACAGTAAATCAAGCCTTGATTTGTAACATTTGCTAGTATCTGAAGCGTAAAGGCTCACATGGAAAATTCTCTTATGAGCTGGTTCAAACTGACTCCAGCACACCACTAAATCTGACCAAAAATAGAATTTAAGCCACCTGAGAGAATTCCTGCTGGACTTAGATGACTGAGGTTCAAATCCCACTTCTGATTCTTACTACCTGTATGACCTTGGGAAAGTCACATAAGAGCTTTAAGGGCCTCAGTTTCCTCATGTGTAAATTCTAGGCACTGGACTAAATGACCCCAGAGATCTCTTCTAGCTCTGAAACTATGATCCCACAACTCCACTCAAAAACACTCAAGAAGGTATTAGCATTTGGCAATTTGATCTAAAAATTCTTGAACGGTTTCATAGACTGAAAAGCTAAGGTCTATCTAACTACTGGCTGGCTGCAGATTCATTCATTCCAGTTCTAACAGTTTATGAGTTCTGACTTCGGCAGATCCAATCAATCCAATCAATCAATAATCATTGATTAAGCACTTACTGTGTACTAGGCTGTGCTAGGGACTGGGGATACGAAGAAAGGCAAAAACAGTCCCTGCTCTTAAGGAGTCCACAGTCTAATAGGGAAGACAACATGTAAATAAATATTTACATACAAGATACAAGAGTAGATGAAATGTAACTAAGGCTCTAGTAGCTGGAGGGAAGAGGGAAGCACATAAGTCTCCTGCCAAAAGAAAAAAAAAAGTGGCATTTCAGATCAAAGACACTTTTTCTTTACTTCCTTTATTTTTCTTGGGGTTTTTTTGTCTGTTTTCTCTCAATTCATTATTTACATGGAAATGTGTGTTGCATGACTATACATGTATAATCTGCATCAAATCGCTTGCCTTCTCAATGGAGGGAGAGGGGAAAAGACAGAGAATTTGGAAATAAAAATCTGAAAAAAAATGTTAAAATTGTTTTTACATGAAAACTGGGAAAAAATAAAATATTAATTTTTTAAAGTGGCATTTGAGGCAAGTCTTGAAGGACGCTGGGGAGTCTAAGAAATGGAGTTGGGGAAAAAGAGCTTTAGGCACGGAGACAGTGCGAAGTCATGGAAAAGGAAGATGGTGTGTCATGGGCAAGGATTCAGAATGACTGAATCACAGAGGGTCTGGAAGGGAGCAAATTGTAAAAACATTGAAAAAGTAGCAAGGGACCAGGTTGTGAAGGGCTTTAAAAGTCACACAGAGGATTTTTATCCCTGATGTAGCAGGGAACCACTGGAGCTGAGTGAGTGGAGAGGCCAGAGCGAATCTCTGAGGGCTCCTCTTGCACAAGATCTTCAGCCTTGCCATTTAGAGCCGAGCCCCATTTGAAACTGCTCATTAGCCACCTATTCAGAAAAGTTACTGTCTGAATTCCTTCCCGAAAATAAAATACAAACCATGACCTTTCCTCTCCACTTTTCAAAGAATGTTGCCAAGTTAAACATTTCATTTCCTATGTCTGCCTCTGACACGTAGTAGATATATGACCATGGACAGGCCCTTAACTTCCCTGAGTCTTAGTATCCTTACTTGTAAAAATGGGAATAATAATCCCTGTAATACATCTTTCAGAGAACTGTTTGGAGGTTCAAGTGAAATAATTTATATAAAACATTTTGTAAACTTTAAAGTACTATTACAAATTTTATAATTTTATAGTCAGTTATAATTTTAAGTCAAATGATAAAATCTTTCTAAAAAGACACCTACTTGGATATATCTGGACTTGTATAAAGCAAGCCTTGGATGAATTTTTGATGTTATCTCTGTCTTCCTTCTCTTTGCCAGAGGATTATTATAGGATACCTTTACTAGGAATCCTGTTGCATGACATTGACATCAGTTGACTGGCAACAGTCATTTATTTGTTATGAACAAAATACTTGAAAGGAAGAATATTTGGAGACAAAACTCTCCAAGATTATGTATCAATTGGCTAGGCAATGGGGCTAAGTGATTTGCCCAGGGTTACACAGCTAATGTCAAGTGTCTGAAGATTATATATCATTAAGATAAATATCAAATGCTACATTCGGGTTCAAAAAACAAACTACCTAGATAATGGAAAAAGAGAAGGATTATACAAAAGTTCACATGAAAAGGACCCAGAGCAGGAAGGGCTACAGGATGATAGGAAAAATAAAGCACTATTGGTGGAATTATGAATTTGTCTGTTCATTTTGGGCAGAAATTTGGAATTATAACTTTTTTAAAAGTTTAAATGTCTATACCCTTTAATCCAGAGATTCCACTAGGAGGCACACATCACAATGAAGGTCAAAGACAAAAACAAAGTTTCAATACATATCAAAATTATTTATAGCATCTTTTTGTGGTAGCAGAGAATTGGAAACCAAGATGGTGCCAAACGATTGAGGATACCCAAACAAATCATGGTATGTGAATATAACAGGATATTATTGTGCAACAACAATGAATGTAAATTATTCATTGAATCATAAATTTAAGAGACAGAAGAGATCTTTGAGGCCATGTAATCCAATGAATTCATTTTACAGTTGAGGAAACTGAGAACCCAGTGAGCTGAAGTGACTTCCCACCCAAGTAGTAAATGGCAGAGTAGTATTCAAGTTGTAGACTTTCTAACACTCTTTCCACCACACCAATGCTGCAGAAAAGCATGGGGAGATTTATACAAATGAATACAGAGTAAAGTAAATGTAACTTGGAAAGTTATATTATGTACAAAAAAAAAAAAAAACTACAACATTGTCATGGACAGAAAAAAATGAAACTAAGTGCTATATTATAACAACCAAACAGCCCCAGAGAAGAATTGAGTAAAAGTACCTTCTCCCTCACTTTACAGAGATCGATAATAAAGAACTATATTTCATTTCCTATACTATCATCCTTGTGGTATGGAGGTTAATTTTATAAAATAGTTTTTTTTCTTGTATTTTATTTGTATTTTAGTAAAACTGTTCAAAGGAGTGATTTTTCTGGATAGGGAAGGAAAGAGGGAGAAATATATTCAGAAATGGGGACATAAGAACAAGAGATAGCAATGAGAAGAGAAAAATACCCAGAATTTTATTGAACTGTAAGTTTAAAATGAATCATTTTAGGCCACATAAAGAAGACTAGTATATATAATGAGGAACTTATAGTATAGCTGTCTCCTATCCTGGTCAGACTACACCTGGGAGACTCATTTCAGTTTCAAGCATCTCATTTAAGGAGGGGCATCGACAAGATGGAGAGTTATCAGAGGAAGTTAACCATCATGAGGGGACATGGAATCATGTAATATAAAGATTGGATAAAGGAGTTAGGGGTGTTTAAAGAATAAAAAAACTTAGTGGGGAAATGACAACTGGCTAGGTATCTGAAGTGCTTTCCAAAGTAAAATGAATGAGATCTATTTTACTCAGACCAGTTGGTACCAGTAGATGGAAGTTTCAGCAAGATAGGTTTGTCTTAGGAAATTTTTTTTTGCAATAGTAGGAATTATACAAAAGTGGAACGGACTATCTTTGATGGTAGTGATTATTCTTACAGCTAAAATTTATTTAGCATTTTAAAGTTTATATACATTATTTACTTTATAATGAAATGAGGGAGTTCCACATCCTAGGAGGTCTTCAAACTGAAGCTAAATAACTACTCGTCTTGGTCTTTTAAAGGAGGTTCTGACAAGGATAAAAGGACGGATCTCAACATGGGATGTCTGAAGGCAAGTAGATCAATATAGATCAGAAGTCTCAAGTCCATGTCCCAGTACTGACATTTCCTAGCTGTGAAACTTTAAACAAGCTCCCCAATTTCTCTGGGCCACCATTTCCTCAACTTTAAATGGAGAACATTGGAATAATCATTCTTCTCTATGGTTCCCTTCAGCTCTACTACTCTATGATTCTATAATCCACTTTTTGAGGGGACTTCTGGGGGTAGTAACACAGTAGTCTAGGTGAAAGGTAATGAGGTTAGTGGAATTAGAAAGAAGTGAATCCAAGGCAATTCTCACAAGATCCACTGCTGTTTACCAGTTTAATTAATACAGAAAGAATAACCCAAAGCTCAGAGTTAGTAGAGGCAAAGATAAGCCAAAGTGTCAACAATAATGCAAGGGAAATCTGAAAGCAAATACTGGGAGGATCTAAATGTGGGATGACCAAACTGGCATTAGCACAACCTTCATATTAATGAAAAGAGAAACAAAGACTTCAGATGTTATACATTGAATTTATAGTCTTACCTTGATATATGTAGTTTGTTCCTAGTTCTACGTTGTCTGTTAATACATCTTATTGCTAGGTTCCCTGTCCCCATTCAGGCATTGGACTGAAGCAGGCAAGGACAGATATTGAAGAATCTTCCATGGAACTGGCTAATGTCCTATGGATGCAGTGTGTTGACAGAATCAAGATGATTGGGATGGTTTGATCATGGCATCAAAATCCCAAATGACAAAGTGTTTGTTTATGAGAAATTGGAAGCATAATTTGGGTCATGTGGAATGAGAGGGTCAATTACCAGAGAGGCAAACACAAAACACAATGTAAACAGGCAGACTGCATATTTGAAGACACAAAGTGACAATAAGGGAATTCGAAAGATCAAAGGGACAGACCTGATATACATTCAGAAATCAGACTATATATATGAGCTAGAAACCAGGTATCCAATCAATTCTGAACTAGAGTTCAAAGAGTGAAAAGAGTTCTTGCACAATTTATTGCACTCAGTTTGACAAGCATGCCTGCATACATTTTAGGACAGGCATTTGATGCTATCTCTTTCCTTATTTCTTCAAAGGAATTTCAGCACTGGGCAGTTCCCAGTGACTGTGAGCATTTGAGAAGTGGGAAATAACTAATTACGACTGAACAGCCATGTGCATTCCTTTTCTTTTGCCTACGTAAGAACCAAACAAATTCAGGCTTTTCCAAAGGAAATATTTTTTTAAATCTTCCTAAATCACACAGAAATTTGAAAAATATCACATTTTATTAAGAAAATTTAAGTGTACTGGTATTCAAATGTAGCCACCCCAAAATGCATAAATATAGACTTAGCAGTAAAGGTATGTTGAGGCCATACCACAGCTTTGGAATCCACAAAACTTCTCCCTAAGATGCTACCTCCCACTTATTTTTCCCCAGATACCATATTCAATGGATAACTAATTTAAAAGTAAGATCACTGAGATCACGAGAAGCAACGTGGAATAGTGGATAGGATCCAGGAAGCCTATATAGGCTCAAGTGTTACCTGTGAAACACACTGATTGTGTGCCTTGGGCAAGTCACCCACCTAATCCCTCAGTGCTCTCATCCAAGGCTTCTTAAACTTTTTCCACTTGTGACCCCTTCAGCACTTAAACTGGGTTGCAACCCACAGTTTAAGAAGCGCTGAGTGAGTCAACTCCATAAGATTAGGTTGCAGAGAAGTGCTGACCTACATTGATAAAAAAGTGTTTCTTCAGCCAGTAGTTCCCTAAAATAATTAAATCACAAGTTTAGCCCCTAAACTTATTTCCATAGGATCATAGATTTAGATCAGGAAAGAACTTTCAAGGTCATCTAGTCCAACTCTCTGATTTTTCAAATGAGGAAACTGAGTCTCAGAGAGATAAACTGACTTGTCCAATGTCTCACAGGTAGCAAGTGAAAGAGCTGGGATTTGAAATAGATCCTCTGACTTTGATTTCAGTACTCTCTCCATAGTACCACACTGCCTCCCTTCAAATAAGTAACAGAATTTTAAAAATACAGAGTACCTTTTCCATATGCTATAGAAAGTTAAATCAATAACCATGTATTATTGTTGGTGGTGGTCCTTCATTCTTGAAGAAGACCAGTGACCTCAGGAGAGTGATGTCTTGACTTGCAAGTAAATTGGACTTAATTGAGGCAGAGCTGTGAGAAGTCATCACCCTCACTCTCTCCTCCAGAGTCATCAGAATCCAGTGGCAAAACATAAGTCAAGATGACTGCTGATTGCCCCAAATGCAGTGGGGAACCTTGGCCTTTCAAGCAATTATTAGGTGCTTACTCTATACCAGGCACTGCACTGAGCACTGGGGATACAAACAAAGGTGAAAACTGTCCCTGTCCTCAAAGAGCCCACATTTTAATGGGTAAGACAACATGCAGGCAGCTATGTACAAACATAATACACAATGGATAAATGAGAGATCATCTCAGATGGAAGAACCTAAGACTAAGGTGAACTTGGAAAGGTTTCTTAGGGAAGGTTAGACTTTAGCTGAGACTTGAAAGAAGCCAGGAGACAGAGATGAGGAGGGAGATAATTCCAGACATGATAGGACAACCAGAAAAAAAATGTCCAAAGTTGAAATATTGAGTATCACGTGCCAGGAACAAGGATACCAGTGTCCCTGGATTACAGAATACATGGAGGTCAGTAAGGTATAAGAAGACTGGAAAGGGGAGAAAGGACAATGTTATCGTCACGGGCTTTAAAAGTGACAGGTTTCCACTTCAATGAGGCTTAGATTCAATGAGCAATTTTGATAAGCTATCAAAGCTTGCTAAAAACATTATTCTATTTGTATGGATTTGCCTTCTCTGAAAACATAATGGGAAAGGGGTGGGGGTGAAGGGATGTTTTGCAGCTTCCAAAGCTGTGGCACCTGAGAGATACCATCCCACTAAGACATTCACATGCTCTTTCATTTTAACCCCTCTATAATGTCACCATTTGTTCTTAACAATAATCAAAACATCTTTTGTTCAAAGAAGCACAGCATTTGCAGAAAGATCTATGTGTTCTGTGGTTTAATGGGCTGTTCTTTTGTAGAATTGTTTACCAAGTAACTCTCACATCATCCTAGTGGGTGTGAATGGGAGGCTTTTGATTTATTCTATGGTGCTTATCACCACAGCTTCTTCATCTCTGTTCATTTAGCAATGACTAATAATTACTTGCAGAAACCTGTTAATGTTATATTGATGCAAATTTAAATATTAGCATTTGTGATGGCCTGAGGTCTCGTGGATCTCTCCTCATAGATTGGAACTTGCTGCCACTGAGGGAGACTTTTGCAAATAAATACCATCAATCTGTTTTAACAGTTTAAGCTTCCAGATCTCCAGGAGTGTCTTTTATTTTCCTAAAAATAGACAAGGGACCCTGTGACCACTTGTGATAGAAAATCCTCCGGTAACTACTGGCATCCAGACAACTGGCAAAACACAGAAACCAAGCTCCAGGGTTAGGGAAAAAAATGAAACGTCCCATTGTCTGAAATAGATGAAGCAAAGGAGTCTATTTATTCCCTCTGCCCTTCTCCTTCCCACCCCAAACCCCAATTTTCAGTGACCCTTCCTGAATGCAGTGAGATACTGCAAACATTTCTGAACAATATTTTACCGTGGTACAGTGTTTTATATATTTCACAACTCTACTGTTTATTAGTTCTCTGATGCTCTTCACAATAACCCAATGGGATAGGTAATGCAATATTCATTAATATTCTGCAGATGGAAGCCTTAGAGAGAGAAGACAAGTGATTTGCAATAGCCCCAAAGCTAGTTGTGACAAAGCCAGGTCAAAAGTCCAAGATCCTAATTCCTAAAACTTTGTGTTACAGCATATAACCAGACCTAGTGATATTTTTAATATACAAACTAGCATAGGCTAGTGATTTCATAGCTACAGAGAACTCTGAGATGAGAGTATATTTTCTACCAATGTAGATCACCTTCTCTGCAATTTATATGTGGAAAGAATTCCCTCAAGTACTGACAGGTTAAGTCACTTGCCCAAGGTCACACAGCCAGAATGTGTCAAAGATGGGACTAAAACAAAGATCTTCCCAGATCTGAGGCCAGCTTTCTATCCACTTTGCCATCTGCCTCGTCAGACTTCCATAAATAGGATTTTAAAGTCCAAATGTTCAATGGGAGAAGTATATGTAAATCTACATCGTTCAAATATGTCAGCATGACTTTCTCCAAAAGGAAAGTTGCAGTTACAACTCTAGCCATAAATTTGAATAATTCATTTATTTCATGAACATTAACTGAGTTGTTCCATCTGTACAATGAGAGAGTTTAGCTAGGAAAGTTTATTAAGTCTGGCTGAGTAATTGATATAGATTGATAATCATGGCAGGAGGGGAGAGGTGCCACAGGAAGCACACCAGAGGAAATTCATGAATTATAGGACTACAAAACAGCAATCTAACCCCTTAAAATCCCCCATGATCCTGATTGGAGCAGTAGCCATCCAAGATGTCAGGATCAGAACTGCCAATTGGAAGCCCAATTATGAGGGGCCTTAAATGTTAGCCTAATGAGGTTAGACTTTAATCAGTAAGAAGCAGGGAGCCATATAAGATTTTTGAGGAAGGGAATAACAAATTAGATATGAACATTGTAAATATCATGTTCTGAAAGTAGAAACTTCTATCATTCTTGTGTGCTTCCTATCTGTGGTATGTCAAATGGCTAGATATTTTAAAAATCCATATCATTGGTCTTTTCTTACGTAAAGCCAAGAAGAAAAGCCATGTGGTACACTGTAAAGATTAGTATCTGCAGAGTCAGAGGCTGAGGGGAAGGGGTTGGTTGATTAGCCATTTCCAACTCTTTGTGACTTCATTTGGGTTTTTCTTTTTTTTCCCTCCAGGCAATCAGGGTTAAGTGACTTGCCCAGAGTCACACCAACTAGTAAATGTCTAGGGCCAGATTTGAACTCAGGTTCTCCTGACTCCAGGGTCAGTGCTCTGTCCACTGTGTCACCTAGCTGCCCTGGGGTCAAAAGTATTTGGGTTCAAGTCCACCCTTCAAAATATCACAATACTTAACCATCAATGTGACCTTAGATGAATCAGGACATCTCTGGGCCTCATTTCTTCATATGTAAAATAAGGGGGTTAAATCAGATGGCCTCTGAGGAACCTTCTACTCTTATAACTATGACTTCACTCTATGATGTAGGGTTTCAATTCTACAAACAAGTATTGCACATTTATGTACACGTCAAAATCTTGTTACTGGGTACATCTTTCAAAACGACATAATTATAATCCTTTTGGGTGCCCTGAATTAAAGGCAACCTATTGGAACTAAATTTGGTATTTACTCCAAGAAACCAACAAGTTCCAATCCTATTTCTGACATTTATTACCTGTATGTAATTGTGGTGGGAGGGGAGAGAAAGCAAACCAGTGGAAGCTCATGAACTATAGAAGTAATTAAATAATGTTATTAGGCTTCTTGTCTAACCATCTAACCTTTTTCAGGTACAGGCAGCCACTCTCTAAGATTATAACTTATAAACAGTTTATGATATACATTAATGCCTTTCATGTCTATCTCCACTCCTAAGCATCACAACGAAATCTAGTTTGGTGCTAGAAACAAATGAATCATAACTATAATAAAGTAGTTATGCTTCATTTGCTGCTAGGACTAAATATCATCAGAGGACATTTAGTCTAAAAGTTAGTTGATATCACTTAAAATACAGCAGACAGTTGGAGATGAGAACATGAAATGCCTTAGCTCACTGTTCAATAAACTGCTAGCATGATGCCTTATCATGATTTGTAGACTTGGAAACCTCGATGATCAAAGTCCATGGAAATGAGGCACAGATTCTGGCAGGTTCAACCAAGAAGGCTTTCAGATATGGGCGTGATCACCAGTCTTCTGTCTGTTGTCCAATACTATCCTAGCCGAGTTAAAAGTGGTCCATCACCTAATTGGATGATGACTTTTTTGGCCATAACTTTCAAAGATCATCTGCTAAATTATGAAGAGGTTATAATTTGTGTCAGCCCAGAGATTACTCATACTAATAAGCCCATGAGTCTTTGAAACACTGATGACTTGGGATGATAACCTATTCTATCTTTTGTTTGTTGCACTTCAAAACAGTTTCCATTAACTGTGTACCTTCCAGATAACATTAGGAAAGACCAGATAAATGAGAGTAGTCATGAGATACAGAAATGTGTACATTATATAAAATCACCTCATGACCCCAGTATGATAGCAGAGGGATGAGGAAGCAATATCACAAATATGTTTTAACTCTTCTCTTTGTTCAAAGTTGCTTATTTCTTTTGAAAACACAATAATTGGGGCAGCTAGGTGGCACAGTGGATAGATCACCAGCCCTGAAGTCAGGAGGACCTGAGTTCAAATCTGGCCTCAGACCAAATACTTGACACTTACTAGCTGTGTGACCCTGGGCAAGTCACTTAACCCCAATTGCCTAAAAAAAGGAAACAAAACAAAAAAAAACCCACTAATCTATTGAAGCTGTGAATTTGTGGGAGCTTGAATACAAAGAAGGTTCAAGACTTTTCCCTCATTTCTATTCTGCTATACAGAAACATTTTAATGATCTTTAAACATACAAAGGAAAATGCAAATTAAGTGCCTGAAAGAGCTCTAAGATATGTAAAAGATCATTGGTTACATAACACATAATATAATCAAGTAACTTTACTTATTCAATAGACCAATGGGACTAGAAAGGTCTGTTTATTAAAAAGTCAAAAACAAACAACAGTATTAAAAACCAGTGGTTATTTCTAAATGGGGTGGGAGGAATGTAGATATAATTCTCCTCTTAAAAGCGGTTTGGAGAAATCGTGCACCATGTCTAGGAGACAGAGGTGCTTTTCCAATTCATACCTCTCACAATTAATTACTCATTTAATGATGTTGGAAGCTGGTATAAAAGAGAGGAAGAGGGAGAAAGAGTTAAAGAGTAAGAGAGAGACCAGGATAGAGATAGAGAGATATAGAGAGGAAGGGAAACAGGGAGAGACAGAAACAAAGAAAAAGACAAAGATAAAAAACAGAAACAACAGAGAGACAGAGAGAGACATACAGAAACAAACTCAGAGACCTACATGTACACCAAGATGCAGAAACAGAGACAGAGATTGAGAAAGTGATTAAGAAAGAGATAGAGAGTGAGAGAGAAACTTAAAAAGAAGAAATGACCCAAGTACCTCCATATGCCTTCAAACAAAGGCCCATTGTCTTATAAACTCATTAAGTTGATTGGGGAGTTTGTCACAATTGATCCCAGACTCCCCTGGCCACCCACCATGGCACACAGAGAGCTATGACTTTTTTGACCTCTACTTTATATACCACTAAAGAAGTTTCTTATAAACCCACTTCCTAGCTCAGTAATAGCTGAGGCAGTGATCACTCACCTCTCTCCCTAAGAGCTGGCAGCTCAGTGAAAAAGGCGTAATGAAGCACTGAAAGGGTACTAGAATTAGGGATTTGCAAGAAGCCTAATAACATTATAATACAAATTCACCCCAGTCAAAGAAACTTAAAGCTCAGGCTAGAAGCTAATAGGTTTGTTTCCATGGGTAGGAGAAAATCCATTTAAAAAATGATGATAAAATGCTGACTTTAGCATACTTGCAAAAATCAATAAAAACATTTTAATTTTCAGGACTGTGGAAACATTTTGATGATATCAGCTTCATTACTTCCACAGACTTAAATGGGCAAGACCTTTAGAAGGAAATGACATTTCATTATGAGAAAGTTTCCTTGTACTCTACCAACGAATCCTGAATGCCACACTATATAGGCACGGGCTGTTAATGGGAAGTCACAAACAAACAACCCTTTAAATGGAAAATCTCATTGCCAGGGGAAAAAAAAGGGGACATTTCTAATTTAAATACAGGCTTTCCACATGAGGCTTGTTAGCTGTGTTTTAATCTACATTAGTCTGGTTAAAATATCCAATTTGCTCTTTTTCTATGAGCTTATCAACATTTCTATGGAATCATTAGCCGCACTAATAGCAATTAGGGACAACGCTTTAAAGCTCATAGCAATTCCAGTTCTAGCCATGTAGGCTTCATGTTTAATGAGTCCAAACATAACTAGGAAGGCGTGAAATAGGAAATATGGAAAGGAAAAAGGAATAATAACAACAAAGATCACAATAATGGCCACATAAGAGTACACAGACTCATCCATCCACACAGTTGTACATATACACTTCACAAGTATACACTTGCAACCAGATTGGCTAGAGCAGGTTATCTTGGGATGGTATATTGCCTCCCCACAAATAATCTTCTGAATACATTAGGCATAAGTTGCAAACCCAAACACTAATTAGCCATTTGCAATTTTTAGTCTATTAATAAGCAGACCACATCCTGTATTTTTTTTTCTTAACATTTAGTATTGATGTCACAACGGCAGAAAAGTGCAAAAGGAAACACTAGCCAAGACGGAAAGGCAAGATTGTTAGAAGCCATTCTGCATTATTCCTAGGAAAATCAGCATGAATCAATACTAACAACAACTAAAATTTATATAGTACTCTAAGTTTTCCAAAGAAATAGATGCAGATTAGATTGGTCAAGGTTATTGATAGAGCACCTATTTCTTAACCTTTCTTGGTCAGTGGCAAAATAGCTTATATTATAGGGGTTCTTTGCATTTAATTTTTATTTTTTTCTCCATTACCTATAAACCAAAATTTTTAACATTTTTTTAAATTTTGAGTTCCATGTTCTCTCCCTCCCTCTCCTCATGTAGATGATACATGTGTAGTCATGCAAAACATTTCCACATTAACTATCTTGCAAAAGAAAACACAGACAAAAAAACCAGGAATAATAAAGTTTTAAAAGTATGCTTCAATCTGCATTCAGACTCTATGAGTTCTTTTTCCGGAGGCAGGTAGTATTTTTCATCATAAGTCTTCCAGAATTGTCTTGGGTCTGTCTATGACGGAGAATAGCCAAGTCACTCACAGTTAATCATCTTACAATATTGCTGTTACTGTGTACTGTTCTCCTGGTCTTGTTCACTTCACTTTGCATCAGTTCATTAAAGTCTTTCCCAGGTTTTTCTGAAACCATCCTGTTCATCATTTCTTATACCACAACAGTATTCCAACACAATCATAGACCGCAAACTTGCTCAGTCATTACCCAATTGATAGGCATGCTCTCACCTTTCAATTATTTGCCACCACAAAGAGCTGCCATAAATATTTTTGTACATAAGTCCTTTGCCTTTCTTTTATCTCTTAAGGACACATAGTAGCGCTATTGCTGGATCAAAGGGTATGCACAGTTTGACAGCCCTTTGGGCACAGTTGCAAATTGCTCTCCAGAAGAGTTGGATCAATTCACAACTCTACCAACAGGACATTAGTGGCATCCCCTCCAATACTTGCATTTTCCTTTTGTGTCATATATATTATACAGGTTCTTAACCTAGGCTGCATAGACAGATTTCAGAAAGGTTCATAAACTGGGATTGGAAAAATATGCAGTTATTTTCACTAAATTTTAAATTTAATTTAATATTTCAATTATTTTAAAATATTATCATAATGTCCATGGACCTTACCAGACTGCCAAATGATTCCATGACCCCCCCCAAAAAAAGATTAAGAACTGGTCTAAAACACCATTGTAATGTCCTCTACTGTGAGCTTCTAAAAATATCAAAAATCTCCTGGATCAGCACACTCTTTGTTCTTCTCTGTCTCTCTCTTTCATTCTGCCTAACAATGATGACTTGAAAAATGCCCTTCTTAACTTGATAAGCTGCAATAGTTTTTGCATGTTTTCTGATTTGAACTCAAAAATGTGACCTGCTCTGGTCAAGCAGCTTAAAACCCTACCTTCTGAAATGCTAAAGCATAGAACAAAATCAATGAGGAAAGTTGGAAGCATACGTTTGAGTCGTGGATTTGGTTTCATAAAAGCATCATGGGGTTTTTCTGCAATAATAGCACAGAAAGTAAGAGAGTACCATCATGTCTCACAAAACTAAAGGGTTTATCTCCTGCTCCAGCTGTTTCCCATAACTAGAGGTAGAGAGAGCAATTTGAAACTCACATCTAGATAAGTCATTCTATTATCTTCAGTACATCCCTCTGTCCCAGGAGGGTTATGTAAACATAGATCAGGAGTGGTTCAGTGACCACATAGATCTCTAGGCTTTAAGTTCATTATGGCTTGTTGCTTGGTACTGAGCTCCAGAAAAATCTAAGCTATAATAGTGTCTTCAGTACAGATGAACTCTAGAATACTGATCAAGTTTCTTGACCTTCATGCATCAATTTCCTATATAGCAATCTGCCTACAATATATGAGATAAAATACATTGTGGCAGCTATAATAGGGACAGATGGATGGCTCAGTACACTGGGCCTGGAGCCAGCAAGATCTGAGTTCAAATCCAACCTCAGACACTGTGTGACCCTGGGCAAGTCACTTAACCTCTGATTGCCTTAATCCACTGGAGAAGGAAAGGGCAAACCACTCCAATATCTTTGCCGAGAAAACTTCATACACAGTAAGATCCATGGGGTCATGAAGATTTGAATATGACTGAATAACAACAATAATACATTGGACCCATCCACCCAAAGTGTGAAGAACGCCTTAGGTTCTGCAATTTACTATTGATTGTGGGAAAGACATCTGAGATATTAATCTTGACTGACAGATGAAGCGAACCAAAAAACACGGAATCTTGATTTCAGCCCAAGTGGACACCGCTTCACCCATTCTTGGCCTTTGAATATTATTTCATTTGTTCTACTCCCTGTGATAATAAACCCTTCAAAGAACATGGAGAAGTTGCTCTGGACTCTGGATTCGGATTCCAGAAGGATGAACCCATGACTTTCTCCTCCCATGCCTGAAACTCCAAGCCCTAAATCAATGAAGGGCTTCTTTTGGGGTGGATTATAATCATAGAATTCAGAAGTAAATTACCCAAATACTCCTAATAAAAATCATAAACTTGTACTGTGCTTCATTTTATGAGAAATATGCATTTGGCTGAATATTTTTTAAGTTTCTACTGTGTACAAGGTGCTGAAGGCACTGTGCTAGATGTAAAAGAAAATAGCATTTGCTTAGGACTTTGTTTGCAAAGTTATTTACAAACATAATTTGATCCTCACACCAAAACTGGGAGGTTTGTACTATCATTATCCCCATTTTACAAATGAGAAGCTGAGGCAGATAAGTTGAGTGACTTTCCCAGAGTCATAGAGAGAGTAAATGTCTGAGGCTGGCTTTGAACTCAGGTTCAACAAGCTAAGGGAAAGAAACAGTAGAAACTCTAAAATAAAATTTTAATTGAGAAAAATCTTTCTAAAGCATGGCAAATGAATTAGGAAACATGATACATTAATCTATGCCAAAGGATTTTACTTTGATTTTCAACTACATTTAAATTTATATTTTAAAGCAGGAGTTCTTAATTGTTTGTGTGTGTGTGTGTGTGTGTGTGTGTGTGTGTGTGTGTGTGTGTGTGTTATGGACCACTCTGACAGTCTGATGAGGGTTTTTAAAAGCATAGAGTAAAATACATAGGATTATAAAGGAAATCAGTTCTATTTTGAAGGTCAGTTATCAAGATATTTAAAAAACCAGGCTCACATACCCCAAATCAAGAACTCCTATTTTAAATGAACTCTTATTTAATTAGACAAAGCTAACAATATCACTTTGCTTTCTATTTCTCAGATCAAAAGTATATGTTTATTTCGTTTTGTTGCAGCATCTCTCCATGAAAATGGAAGAAGAATGAGAGGAAAAGGTACATAGAAGGTAGAATGCTGGCCATGGAGTCAGAGAGAAAGGGATTTGAACAGTTCTAACCCAATCAGTTGTACACTTAACCTTTCATGAGCCTTCAGCAACTCCCTAGGACTTACTAGCTAATAAGCTGCCCATGAATTAATCTGCCCTCATGGAGGGATCCTATAGCAGGAGATTCATACACCTTGTTGTTCTTCAGTCATTCAGGTGTGTTGATTTTTCATGACCCTATGGATGCCAATACCAGTCATGGAGTTTTCTCGGCAAAGATACTGGAGTGCTTTGCCATTTCTTTCTCCAGTAGATAAAGGTAAACAGAAGTTAAATGACTTGCCCAGGGTCACCCAGCTAATGAATGTCTAAGGTCAAATTTGAACTCAGGCCTTGCTGACTCCAGGCCCAGCACTCTATCCACTGAGCATCTAGCTGACTTTCATACTTTACATCTTCCAAAACACACACTCTCACTCTCTCGCTCTCACATTCTCTCTCTCTCTCTCTCTCTCTCTCTCTCTCTCTCTCTCATCTAATGACACTGGTCTCCTTTGCTGTCCTTTTAACATGATGCTCCACCTCTTGATTCCCAGCATTTAAGTGACTATCCCTCATGCAAAGAACGTTCTTCTTTCTTATTTCCACCTACTAATTCCCCTGGCTTCATTCAAGCACCTGCTAAAATTCCTCCTTTTATAGAAAGTCCCTTTTAATTTTAGTGCCTTCCCTCTGTTAATTATTTTCTATTCATCCTGTACATAGTTTGTTTATACATAGCTGTTTGCATGTCGTCTTCCCCATTAGATTGTGTGCCTGTCTAAGGCAGTCTTTTGCCCTTCTGTGTATCCCCAGCACTTAGTAGAGAGCCTGGTACATAGTAGGCCCTTAATAAAGGTTTATTGACCAATCGGTAAAATCACAGATCTCTCACATATTTACATACAAACAATTCAATATCATATATTTAATTCATGTTATTCCAGTAAGTATTGTTTTGTCCACTCCAAAGGAAACTTTCTGAGAAAAAGACCTTCAGATATTAACAAGCTTCCTGATTCAGAATTCTTGAATTTTGTCTATTTTAATGATCTTCTCTAGTCATGGACATAAATAGTAGCCTTTGTTGACAGAGATTCACTACTTGACCAGACAAGTTTAAAAAAAAATACAGTATGCCCAAGTTAATAACTGCCCAGAATAGTTTATAATAAAGAGCTAGAGTCTCAAGACTTACTCTCTCTTTAGAGGGCTCAAACCATAAGGAGATTGCACTATCAATTCTCATATACAACCAGTTCATAGTTAATAAAACTTTAAAAACGTAAGTTGCTTTTGCAACAAGAAAGTCAGGAAGACTAATCTTTCTGAATTCAAATCTGGCCTCAGCTGCTTACTAGCTACCCTGGGCAAGTCACTTAACCTTGTTTGTCTCAGTTTCTTCATATGTAAAATGAGCTGGAGAAGGAAATGGCAAACCATCCCAACATTTCTGCCAAGAAAAACCCAAATGGGATCACAGAGAGTCAGGCATGACTGAAAAATTACTCAATGACAACAATATCATTACAATTTGAGATGTCTTATTGGAATATTTTTTCTTTAAATCGATCTGAAATATGTCTCTTTGTAACTTTTACTCCTCAGTCCAAATCCTTCTTCCTGGGGTCAAACAGAACCAGTAGATTATATTTTGTGCATGACATCCTTCAAATAGTTGTTTCTCCCTAAGTCTTCTCTTCTCCAAACTAAACATCTCTGAATCTTTCAGAAATCTTAAACAACCTTACACACAACATACAAAACACATATAGAATTCATGCAGAACTAAAATGTCATAAAGAAAAGTGCAAATGTTTAGGGCACATCTTCAACTTGTTTAGTAACAGAATGAATCAATCAGCCTTTCTCATGTGTCCTTTTGTAGACATGTTAAAGTCAGAATATTGGGCTGGATGGACCATTGGAGTCATGGAACATAGAATTTATTTTCTTCTTATATAACTGAATTCATAATTTTAGATCAGATTGGATTGATTAATATTCATGGTTTTAAATTGCAAAGATCATTGAATTTTTGAAGAAGGACCTTGGAAATGATCTAGTCCAAGCCCATGATTAGTGGTTGTGTGTTTTTCCTCTACTCAAAGCATTCCAGCCTTCTAATGTCAACAGGACTCATGCTGTGATTGAGCTATTCAAATAATTCCGTGAGCCTCAAAATAAGCAGAGCCTCTGTGTTTAATTCTCTAGGAAATGTAGAGTTCATGCCAAATGAGGGCTTGCATCTACATAAACAGACTCTAAAATGAGCATTTGGATGATGCATAGCTCCCCCAAACCCAAGGGCACAGGGATGGACTAGATTGTCTCTCAAAGTTTCTTCCACCTTTATAAGTCTGTGGATGGCTTGATAAAAGAGTCACCCGCCTCAGTTCACCCTCTCAATATTTAAGCTATGATCTATTTGTTAATTATTTTCCATGATAAATTTCAAAGAATTTAAACAATTTTAAGTAATTTGGGCATACCACTAAAGAGGTTTAAGATAAACTCAAAGCCTATTTTTACTTCAATCTTCAACTTTAAAGCAAAATGAAAGCCAATGAGAATTTTCCAGTGGGCTTATTATCTTTTTAATTTAAAAGAGAGACATGGATTTAGAATAAACATACACTGAAAACTATTCAAATGGGAAAATATATTTGGATGACCAAATTAAAACAGGAGCTAAAATCAAAAATATCTTCATGAGGCTTCTGGGATATGTTTCAGAAATGATTATTGGGGAAGAAGTTTGCCATCCTAGTGCTAATTAGATGGCAGGAGTGACTTAAGGTCATTGTGTTATGTACCAGTCTTTTAGTTTTGGCCATACATAGCCACAGCATAGCAATGCTTACAAAAATACTTGCTCATGTAAGATAATTAGAAGTCTTGGAGATATGGAAATAATTTTTTAAACCTTCAACTGATTCAGATTATTGTGTCATAATTTAATATTACTTTGATACTTTTAAAATTTGGTGATTTCTTTAACACGGATAATTCCTCCACCAGTACAAATACCCCTTCCATGGTAGCTGAGTCACTGTGAAGCAAACTTTCTGCTAATGAGTATTTCTAAATTTAGCTAGGATAGCCCTAGGCAATAGTCCAGGGGTGGGGAACCTGCAGCATCCAGGCCACCACGTATGACCCTCTAGATCCTCAAGTGAGGCCCTTTGACTGAATCTAAACTTTGCAGAACAAATCTCTTTCATAAAAGGATTTGTTCTGTAAAACAGAAATCAAATCAATCCTGCAGGTTCCCCATCCCTGCAAATTGTCCATCTCCAGGTTTCTATTAGAAGTCTAGCTTGGAAGATCCTGTGAGAGACAATGATTAGCCTGCATAGTCTTCAAGAATCCAGGGTCACCTCTACCCTCAATGAAGCAGTGCAGTAAGACTTTAGTGGAGTAATTATTTAGTGTTAGGCAACAAAAGATCACAAAATAATGTGTTCAGTGAATTAAAGTTGCAATTCACCTAAACAAAAATGGAAAGGCACGTGCCATGTGGGGGCAGGCTGTAGCATATTGTTGGTGATAGATTGTGCAGGAGAGAGGGAATGTGAAAGATATAGATTACCAGAATGATGCACAATTGGCAAAGGTGGGCCAGTCATAAAATGTGGGCAGGAACTAAGTGCTAGAGTGTCCAGGTACACAGTTGGTATCCACGCAATTGTAAGAGATAGACCCATGGAGGAATTATGGAAAAGCATGAGAACAATTATAAACAATAACAACAATGAATGGTGCTGAGTCCTAGAGGGCTTGGACACTCTTCCCTCTCCACGAAGGGACCTCTATCAGCTCTAGACTGACACACAGAGAGACATGTCCACAACTGTCTCCCTCTTCATCTTTGCCTCTTGGCTTCCTGATTTCTTCAAGTCTCAGCTAAGGTCTTAAATTTTTCAAGAAGCCGTTCCTGGTCCTCCTTCCCTCTGTTATCTACAGATCTGCTATCTTGTGTGTATCTTGATTCTGTATAGTTGTTTGCATATTGTTTCTTCCCTAATCTAATGGGGCACAGGCAAACATCTATGTACAAACCAGCTATATGCAGGATAAATTGGAAATAATGGAGGAACACACAAGAATTAAGAGAGTTTGGGAAAGTCTTCGTGTAGAAGGTGGGATTTGAAGGAAGAAAGGAGGCAGACATAAGGAGAGAGAGCATTCCACGCATGGGGGAAACTCAGAGAAAATGCCTGGAGATGAAAGATGGACTGTTCAAGGATGATGACAGAACAGCAAGGAAGCCAGTGTCACTTGAAAGAAGGGTTTATGTGTCACAGGAGGGAGGAGTACAAAATATAAGGATAGGGATATGAAAGCCTTTGAAGGCCAAACAAAAGATTTCATATTTGATCCTGGAAGTGACAGGGAGCCACTGAAGTTTATCAAGTAAGGGCAGTGATGCTAGAGAGACAAAGTAAAGATGACTTATTTATAGATGATGTTGTAGAGGACTGGGCTTCACCTAGGCCACCCAAGACAGCTGAATTTGGAGTAAGGGATTTTCTAACTGGCAGTAAACTTTGCCCTGACAAAGAATTCATGCAAACGGTACAATGCTTCTCCCTTCCCCCCCCCTTTTTTATCCAAGAACAGGGATATCTAATCACAAGTTCCTCTATTAAATTTATTCATAATTCTGGATTTAATTCATTTAACTTTATGATCAATCATATTTTAGCTAACCTCTTGATTCCTCTGTTTCATTATTTGAGAGAGTTGCAAAAAAAAAAAGAAAAAAAAGAAGAGTAACTGGTCTCGTTATAGAGGCAAGTCTAAAAATTTACTCAAGAAATGGACTCAGAAACAATTTCATAATGAAATTGATTCCTGAATTTTTATAAATGTTCCAAAGTATGGAAAAGTAAAGTCACTTTTTTATCTTTTGAATCATTTAAACCCAAACACACAAAAAGAACATTTATATAAACAAAAATAGAACATAAAAGCTTGCTTATTAAGGTATATAATAAATTCAATATTGCTTTCAAAGCTATCTTGTTTATTTCCTTGTTTTTCATGCATTTTAAAAATGCTTCAATGACCTTCATTTCTTTCCTTTTTTTTTTTGCAAAACTTCAGCTAGTTCCCCTTTTCAACCTCCATTAAATAAAAACAACATCATTGTAACAAATAATCAGTTAAGCAAAACAAACCCACATGTTAGCCATATTGAAAAATGTATGCTTCATCTTTGACCTTGAGTCCCTCATACCAATCTGCCAGGAGGTAGGTAGATTGTTTTTCAGAATAGCTATACCAATTTAAAGCTCCACTAACAGTCCAGTGGTGTGTCTATCTTCCTACTTTCAATAGCAATTATATATATATATATATATATATACACACACATATATATACACATATATATACACATATATATGTATATGTAGTTATATTTCCTAATTACACGTAAAAAAAAGTTTTAACAATTACTTTTTAAAATTTTGAGCTTCAAATTCTGTCCCTCCCTCCATTAGGAAGGCAAACATTTTCATATTGGCCATGTTGTAAAGCAAAACACAAAATAAAACAATAAAAACAAAGTTTTTGTTTTTGTTTTTTAAAGGATGCTTTAAGCAGCATTCAGATTTCATCATTTCTCTCTTGGAGGTGGATGACACTTTTCATCATGGGTTCTTTGAAATTGTCTTGGATCATTATATTCATCAGAGTAGCTATTAATCATAATTGATCATCTTTACAATAATTCTGTTACTAAGTACAATGTTCTTCTGGTTATACTCGCTTCACTTTGTGTCAGTCCATAAAAAATCTTCCCAAGTTTTCCTGAAACCATCCTATTCGTCATTTCTTATAATACAGAAGTATTGCATAACAACTATATATGACAATTTGTTTAGTCATTCCCAAGTTGATGACATCTCTCTTTGCTACTACAATAAAAAAAGGATGCTATAAATATTTATTTTGTACAAATAGGTCCTTTTTTCCTTTTCTTTGATCTCTTTGAGATGCATATCTAATAATGGTATTGTTAGGTCAGGAGCTATACACAATAACATAGCTCATTAGTCATAGTTCCAAATTACTCTCCAGAATGATTGGACCAGTTCACAACTTCACCACAATGTATTAATATCCTTAATTTTCCATATGCCTCCCCTTTTTTGTCACATTAGCCAATCTGATTGGCATGAGGTGGTACCTCAGAGTTGTTTTAATTTCATTTCTCTAATCAGGAATGATCTAGAGCATTTTTATGCAATTATTGATAGTTTTGATTTCATTCTTTTGACATGTTTTATTGTTTCATCCATATAGGCTTCAGGCCATTATCCTCTCCAATGTCACAGAATTCTCTTTTCAACCTCTTATGTTGTTTTGGGTTAAAAGAATGTCTCACCCTGACTTTTTGTTGGCTCTGCTACTCCAGGATTTCATTTGAGGCATTATTTTAAAGTTGTTTGGAGGGAAACACTGGGAGAGCTAAGCTGATTGCTTTATCTACTCCACCATCTTGCTTTGATAGCAATTTTAATTTTATTTTTTGTCATCTTTGCTAATCTGATAGATGTAAAGTAGAAATTCAAAGTTATTTTTATTATTAGTGGTTTGGATAATTATATATACATATATATATGTGTATATATATATATATTTTCTTGGGCATAGCTTAGATCTCTCCCTTTGATAACTTCATGTTCACAATCTTTAACTGTTTATCTATTGAGGAATGGCTCTTGTTCTTATTGTATATTTTAATCAGTTATGTATTTTGCATATCATACCTTTATAAAAGAAACTTATAAAGAATTTTCCTACTTGCTTCCCTTCTAGATATAACTGCCTTGATTTTGTTTGGGCAAAAGCTTTTCATTTTTTTGTAATCAAAATTGTTCATTTTATTTTCTATCATCCTATCTTTTGTCTGGTGATGAACTCTTCCCTTTTGCATTTCATCCTTGTCCTTTAAGTTGACTGTGTTGACACTTATAATTATATCTTATATCTATATCTTGCCTATAGGTCATGTATCTATTGAAAACTTATTGTGGTATGACTGTGGTGTAGTGAGATTGTGGTCTGAGCCTACAATTACTTTTTATTTGAATACTTGAAAAAAATCAGTTGTAAATCCATCAAGCCCTGGGGTTTGCTTTTTGAATTCATTTATGCCTTGTTCAATTTTTTTTATTGAATTTGAATTAAATCTTCTATTTCTTCTATTAATTTAGGTATTTTCTTTTGTAGATTTTTACAAAACCCTTCCATTTGAATTGATAGGTTTATTAGCATAAAATTGAGGCGAGGTTCTACTAATTTCTTTATTTCTTTTACATTTACTCCTCTTTCTCCTTTTTTCATTTCTGCTGATTTGATTTGCTTCTCTTTCTTATGGAGAGCACACATTCAGAGTCATGATTAAGCATTGTGCTGATAGAATTTCTTATGAGCATCACAGTCATTTTTATTGACAATGTTGTTTTTCCTGTATTAATTCCTGTCCTAATTCTGTTCACGTGGCTGTGCATCAGTTCATATAAGTCTTCCAATGTTTCTCTTAGACCTTCCAATTTGTCATCACAGCACAATAATTTTCCATTGAATTCATATATCAGACCTTATTTAGCCATTCCCCAAATTATGGGCACCTCCTTTTTCTAGTTCTTTGCTACAAGAAAGAGCTACTATAAATATTTTTGAACATATGGGACTTTTCCCCTCTTTGATCTCTTTGAGATATAGGCAAAACAGTGGTATTGCTGTGTTAAAGGGTATGCACAGTTTGATGACTTTTCAAGTACAGTTTCAACTTTATTTTGTGTAGGAAGAAGTCTGTTTACATTGTGCTTCCAGTATCTTTTTGCTCTCCCTCTCCTATTGGACATGTAGACATGAGGTAAAACCAGAGTCATAAATAAGTCTGAGGGCACTGGGATGGGGATATTAAGAGACCTAGAGTGTGAGTAAAGGAGTCTGTCCCTTCTATGAAGTTAGGGTCTCTTGGGACTAAACCCAATCTTCACTGCATGCAGAGCAGTGAGAGGGCCCACTTAGCAGAGAAGGTACAAGTATGAAACCCCTTGAGACAGCAATGGGTAGTATTAGGATATGTAAGTAACTTGCCCAGTGTTTGAGGAAGTGATTCCAATTAACCTTGAAAGTTCACTATCTTTGGGGGAGGCCCAACAAGATTTTGGTATGGATCTGAGATTGTTTTTTTCTCTTTTTATACAAAACTTGTTTGTCCCAGTGTAAGTCCAGCTTTCCATTTGGATTATCCTTTATATTAGCAAAAATTCACTGGAAAAAGTGAAGTGTTTTATGTTTTGCAGGAACCCCTAAAGAGATTTTGTCCAAACCTCCATCTGGATGGGATGGCACTTTGTATCATCAAGGGATTCATTTGGGGAAATATATGGGCTGCTTTATGTGCTCAAGGGATCCATAAGATTTGCACATAGGACCATTTGGTTTCTTTCCTGATGGTGAATAAATGACTTACATTTGATCCCAGGTCTCTTCCCCCTATTGGAGGGAGCTTAACATGTTCTGGGAACTCATTTGGGTTAAAAATGCTTATGGAGTGTCAGGCACTGTGCTATGTGTTAGAGATACTAACAAAGGCAAAAATAGCTCCTGCCTTCAAGGAGCTTACATATTGTCTCCACTTTCAGCAATTTAGTTAATAAATGCATGCAAGGTACAAAGTGAATAGATGAAAGGTAACATTAGAAGGAAAGATATTAGCATCTCAGGAAACCCATAGAAGAGATAGTTTTGAGGTCTATCTTGAAGGAAGCCAAGGATTCCAAGGATAGGAGAGTGAGGAGAGAGAACATCCTAAAGTTGGGAGATAGCCATTACAAGTCACAGAGACAGGAGTTACGTGAATGAAACCAGCAAGGTCCAAGTATCATTGAGTCATAGAGTGGATGGAGGGGAGTTGGGTATAAGAAGAACAGAATGATAGCAAGGGGCCAAAATGAAAGACTTGATATTTGATCTTGTAGGGTATAGGGAATCAAAGAGTTTAAAAGCTCATTTTAATTTCTCTTTCTCAGAATGTAGAAAATCATTGCACTCATGAATTTTATCATGCATTATATATTTATAATTTCATTAGACTGAATTAGGGCAAGGGTTCGTAGAAAGTTACAATGGATAAACAAACTATTGAATAGGATAATGTACAGCCATGCTATGGGGCCACAACTTATGGAAAGGGCTTCAAGTATGACTGTGGGGATAACTTAAATCTGTGATAACTTACAGGTCTTACTGGAAAGACCATATTAAACGTGCTCTCAAAATGTTTGCGCTGTCACAGAGATGTCTAGATTGTTAGAGGCCTGTGTCAACTGTCCTGCACAGGTGAATTGGCTCTAATAATAACTACAAAAAGTTGCATGTCGCTCTTCCAATATGCAATTATTTTCTCTTGCAGTTATTACTGAAAGAATGAGCTGCTGAATTGGGAGTGGAACATTGAATTTCTGGAGTTACAGCGGCTTTATTGGACTAAGAGTAGCAGTGATAATACTAAATAGATTTAGGGGAAAAAAACTTTTCTGGGTAGTATTCACAGTGAGGTTCCACTGTTACTTTCATACAATTTTAGAGCAATGCTCAGACTGTAATAGCTTTTGGACACCTGCATGTTGTGGTGTAAGATGTACTAAGATATTGTTTGTGACACCCCTCAAATGCCAATTTACTGGGCTGTAGATTGCTCTCTGAGCCCAATAAATCTTTACAAGCCCATCTAGAGTAGCTCAGCATTGCCCCCATTTTTCTTTTCATATTGCTGAAAAGATTCTCTGAATTCAGTTATTATATCAGTATTTCTGTCATTAATTCAAGCTTTTAAAATTTTTTATGTTATAAGAGGGCAAGATAGATTCTAACCATGTTAACTTTTCCTGTTACAATGGAAATTACAGAAAAATTTTAGTCACCTTTGCTCAATGTCCACCAACTCATTAGCATAGAGTATGAGGACTTGCAAATATTTTCTGCCTCCAGTCTTTTCCTCTTTAAAAGTCTGTCCCACAAAGTTTATCTCCATACCTTCCACACTCAGAAGGAAAGCCTGAAGACAGTGTAAGAGGTAAATGACCACTTCCTAGTTGGGCCTGGCTCTTGGGTTCTTAAGGAAATAATCCCATAATCCATATTGTGATTGCTTGTTAATATGACTCCCACCTTGCTCTTCCATCTCAGAGCTTTGTTTGACTTTATTCTTGCCTTCCCCTCTAATTTAGTTTCTTTTAGACTTGACAAACTTCCTTAGTTTGATACTAAAGGCCACATAGGAATTTCTCTTTTTTTGGTGCCAGCTTTCTCATGTTTAATGAACCAACCTTACTTGCGCTATTACTCATTTCCAGTTAAGGAACTATTCAAGTCACAGGGCATGGGCAAAAGCTTTAAGATTTTTTACAAGAATAGCATTCCACATATTATGACATTGGTGGCAAATCTGTGATTTCGTCATGGTAAGGAGACTCCCTCTACCAAAGAAGATGGATAACTGTTCTTTAATTTATAGTCTTAGAAAGTTGTCTGGGACGGTGTAGGGTTAAATATCTTGTCTCAGGTGTGACATATACATCCATTATATGTCGTAAATGGAACTTGAACCCAGGTCATGGCAACTCAGAGGCAAGCCTCCAATCAATTATACCACACTGCCTTTTATCATTAGTATTATCAATTTAGATTAACAATGCTGACGAATCTAGTATAATTTCACCACAAAGTTAGGATTGTTAACCAACTAAACTGTAAGATAGTTACTTAACTTTTCTGTTTCCTCACATGGAAAATAAGGGGTTAGACTAAATTGTGTCTGTGATCTGTCAGACCGTGGAGTAGCTGAGAAGCATCTGGTTAATAAGTGAGCTGCTTGAGAATGTTCTCTCACCATCTCCTATAGAAGGATGAACACCCGTGTTTTAGGCTGTAACTCTCTGGTACAGTTTTATTTACTACTTAACATGCGATCCATTGTATGATCAAATGACCATTAGTAGTTGAACTTCAGGCTACTCTCTAAGTTATAGGACAAGTTGCAATCTGCACTGATCAAGGAATTCCCATACTGGCATCTCCACACAAACAACTGAAATCACAGATCCTTAGAATATCGACACATACAGCCCACTTAGAGAGCGGGTCAGTGCACGTTCCAACACAAAGTCAATTTTGTTCAACAGTACAGGGACCTGTATATTACCACCTACTTTCCCAACAGATGTAGGTATTTCCTCTGTCCCATTTCCATTGCCTTAGTTAGCTTCCACAGTCAGGCCCACTTGGGGCAGGTAGGTGGCAGGGTAGATAGAATGCTGGGCCTGGAGTCAGGAAGACTCATCTTCCTGAGTTCAAATCTGGCCTCAGATACTAACTAGCTGCATGACCCTAGGCAAGTTATTGAACCCTGTTTGCCTCAGTTTCCTCATCTGTAAAATGATCTAGAGAAGGAAATGGCAAACCATCCCAGTATCTTTGCCAAAAAAACCCCAAAAAACAAATGAGGTCACAGAAGGTCAGAAAAATGACCAAATAACAATAGCCCCACTTTCCTATACTTTGACCATAATGATTATCTATTAGGAAGAGTTATTACTTCACTCAAAATATTATAAACCCTTGGGTTCTGAGGTCCTAATCTATCTAAACAGATACCCAGTACCTAGAAATACCTAATGACTTTAATTGAAACCATCTTAGTTGTCCGTAACTGACCTTATTTTGATATTTCTCATTTCACCATTTACTTGAATGCTATTTATTTTTATTTTTGTGTATTATTCTAATATGAAAATGCCACTGTTTTTGGTTTTGTTTTGTTTTGTTTTTTGTTTGTTTTTTGAGGCTAGATCTCTATATCTTTCTCAGGCTGGAAGTGTCATGGCCATTTATGGCCAGATCCCACTACTGATTGGCAAGGGAGCTTTATCTCACTCTGCTAACCCAAAGATAACTGGTTCCCCTTCCTTAGGCAGCTGATAGACCTCTGCTCATGGGGGCTCTGCATTGTCTCATAACAATATGATAACACCTGATTAGGTTGATCTACTGTAGCTTAGAACTCCAGACCTCAAACAACACACCAAACCCAGCCTCCCCAAGAGCAGGAATTATAGGTCTAGTTCACCACACCCTTGGACGTGATTTTTTTTAAATTGCATCACATAGGGAAGCTAGGTGACACAGTGGATAGAGCACTGGCCCTGGATTCAGGAAGACCTGAGTTCAAATCCAACCTCAGACACTAGCTGTGTGACCCTGGGCAAGTCATTTAACCCCATTACCTAGCAAAAAAAAAAAAAAAAACACAAAATAAAATAAAACTGCATCACAAATGGCAAGTTTGCTCACCACAATTGGCTAATCTGTTTTTATATCTCTGCCTTAATATATCTTGCATTAGTTCTTCTACTACGTGTAGGTTCATAATTTTAACAATGCAATAATTTCTTTATTAACCCACTTTTGAGGATGAAGTCTTTTTTTTTAACAGAATACTTCCACAAGCTGAAGGAATCCCTTGAAAGTTATTTATATGAGAAATGTGCTTTTCATTCAGGTGAATAAAAAGATCTAAGTAATAAGATGTTGGTTAAACCCAGCTTTCACCCTTACATTATGGGGTACATTCTGAACCTCTTTGTAAAGAGATAAATATGCTTAGAATCATCTCAGAGGTGCTCTTCAAATTGTCAAGCATTCTACCAGATTAACAGAGATTGCTTCTGGACTCCTTCTGGGCCATTCCAACCACACAAGTAAGCTCAGACTAGAATCTTCCCATGAGGGGTCTAAAGAAACACCAGTGATGAGTGACCTTATCCCTTTCTCCAGGGTTAATCTGAATATCTGGAACTGGCTCTGTAAAAAATGTATCAACTTCCAGGATGAATGTAGATGACCTAGAACATCCCCAATCACAGAAGACCTTGAAGCTTTTCTGGAGTCTGGGGCTAAGAAATAAGGGACTAGAGCTACCTAAGTATTTCTTCAAGAAGATAGCAGGAGAGTAGCTAGGTGCTGAAAACTATAAATATTTGGTTTAACCAACAAAACAAGTGATTATTATTGTATTACAATTTTTTAAAATTATTATATTAATTTATGTTTGAAGAACAGAGAAATTCTCTTTAATTATAGCATAATGCTGGGAAGCAGCATAGCATTAGAGATAGACAACAAGCCTTAGAATCAGGATGAACCCAAGTGACTTCTAAATCTTGATAAAGATTTCTACTGGCTATTCAAGTCCCCTAACTTCTTGGTGCCCCAAGAAACTCTCTAGGATTATAAATTGCATAACAGTTACTAATCTGCCTTGCTATACAGAATTATTACCTGAGAACTCCCAACATTGATGAAACCACTGGTCCAGTAGCACCCAAAAACATACTATTATCTTTTATAATTAATGATCCCTTATTTACATTCAGCAATGCAATATACCAAGGTGCGGTGCCAAAATACATCTAATTGCCTCCTCCCCATTAATTTAATAAGCATATGGTGTACTTAGTCATCCAGCAAATTTTTATATTAGTCACTATATCAGATGATATAGAGGACACAAAGATGAGAAAGGCATTATCCTTGCTCTCCAGCAGCTTACAATCTAGAAGAGAAAACACAACATATAAAATCATAACTGTACCATATAAAGATGATAAGTGGAGTGCTATAAGAATTGTAGGGCAGCTAGGTAGCATAGTGGATAAAGCTCTGGGCCTGGAGGTAGGAAGACTTGAGTTCAAATCCGGCCTCAGACACTTACTAGCTGTGTGACCCTGGTTTTTTCATCAATAAAATGGGCTGGAGAAGGAAATGGCAAACCACTCCAGTATCTTTGCCAAGAAAACCCCAAATGGGATCACGAAGAGTTAGACAAAATTGAAACAACTCATCAACAACAAAATAAGAACTGGGAGCCAATAGCTAGCACCTCTAAGTGAGGTGATTGGGAAGGTGCCATGGAGAAAATAGCATTTGATACTGGTTGTAAAGGATGCAGTAGGTAGAAATGGGATGAGCAAAGACATCCAAGTGAAGGGAATGGTATGGGGAAAAAAACCACAGAGGCAAGAAATTGAGAGGTTTGTTTGAAGAATAGAGAAATCCTGCTTAATTATAGTGACTTGTGCTATAATAATTATTATATGTTATTATAGTATTGATTTACTATATATTAGTATATTATTAATTAATGTATTATAATATACTTATATATTATCACATTACTGATTAATGTATTATCACATATTGGTATGTTAATTATGTATATTAATTCTAGCTCCTTGTGGGGCATAGTGAAGGGCAGGGAAGAGCGGGAAGCCTAGAAAGTTAAGTTGGCACTAGATTATGGAAGACCTTGAATGTGAGTTTGTATTTTCTATGCTTTCATATGTAGATACATATAATACATGCATGATTTATTAACATCACATGATGCTAACTACATCATATAGGCAATAAGGAGACAGTGAAAAGATTTTTTTATTATTATTAATTATTAGATCCTCGATCAGAGAATAGCTATCAAAACAGTGTATTAGGAAGATGAGTCTTCCAGAGGTGAGCAGAATTGATTGGATGGATAGGAGGAGACACAGGGGCTCAAGGGAGGAGCATGTTGAAGAACCCAGAAACAGAGAGAACAGTTCAATGATCATCTCAATCCATAAGTGTGAGGTCACTGGGGCCTGAATTAGGGTAATAGCAATAGAAAAGAAAGTATTTTAATGAGTTTATGAATCAACAGATTGGGCTTGCCAATTGTTTGGCAGTTAGAAACCAGGAAGGAGGAGGAATAAGACTCATATCTAGAGAAGCAGATTGAAAGCTTTATTTGATTAGAAGCCTTTCTTGAAAGTCTAGGACTATGCACAACTAAGATGCTCATAATGTAGAGAAGCTACTATGACACAGGGCACTTTGTACTCAATCAACACTTTTTCTTGTGAAAGATGATGCCTCTCCAAGAATGGCACCTCCAGACTGCATTGCTGACTCATTCCCAGAGGACTCTCCAGACAACCATGCCATAGAAATCTCTTCTTCCTAGAAGTTCACTCCTCCCCTGGACTTTTCACATTGGAAGCACCCTCTGACCCTACGGCCTGTCCCTCTGATTGGTTGGTTCCTCCTAGAGCCTCTATTTTCAGGAAGGGGCCAAGCTCAATCATATCTGCATTTCTCTCCAGGCTAGACTGCTGTCATCTCCATAGGACATTCTCTACCACACACTTGCTCAGGATCCTTTCACCAACCCTCCCCCCCTTCATTTTCAGCTCCTTTTTTTTTTATATTCTGTCCTTCTCAATTAGAATGTAAGCTCCCTGAGGTCAAGAGCTGTGTTTCTGTTCATTTTTTTATTCCTAGCCTTTAGGCCAGAGCCTGGCACATGGTAAGTGCTTAACGTTTTTCGATTTGACAGGCAGAAAGATATGCCCAATTTTGAAAATTATTGTTACTTTGCTTTTGTCTTCCTGCTGAAGGCCCATGCACTAAAATTAAATTAAACTGGCCCCACTCCAACAGGTTAGTGAAAAGGAGCAATTTCCTTACAATACCCAAGTGATGGAGAAATAGATTCCATTTCCCAGGGCTGTCAGTTTGTTACTTTTAACAAAGCTTAAGACACATAGACATAGAGAAATCATCATATCAAAACTGCTTAAAGGAAAAGAAGGAAAAAAATACCTGCTAGGTTACCTGCTGCTCCCCAGCTCACACCGAATCTACATTTTAGTTTCAGCACTGAGTGACTCAAAGCCTGTGGGAGACCTTTGCACCCCTCACTACTGCACACAAAAGATAGAAAGTATTTCTATACACAGAACATGATTCTAAATTAGGAAGAATATGGGTGAAAAGTGACAAGGAATTTTCTTATTGAACATTTTTTAATAAAGACTGCTTTCTACAAAGGACATATGAAGGAAGACACTATCTGCATCCAGGAAAAGAACTGATGAATAGAAGTATGTATAGAATGATTATACAAAGATATACATGTTTATGTCTAATGGTAGGCATCTCTAGGGCAGGGGATGGAGGGAAGATAAAAAGATAAAAAGATAACTTTATTACATATTTAAAAGGAACAGCAAGTTGTACATAACAGATTTGCAGTTTCCTGTGTATCCATTTTTATTATACTATGGTATGGAAATGCTTGTTTTATCCCACAAATAAAAATTTAAATAAATAATAATTTTAAAAATATATTGCTTTCTTATTTGCACCACAAGAGCCATTCAGAAACACATTCTTAGGTCCCCACACCTATATTTTCTTCTCCATATAGACTCCCAGGCAGGAGAAGATAAAGTCCCAACTATTAGGAACTTGTGACAAATATATCTATATCCATGTATACATAGATATGTATGTGTGTGTGTTTATATACTTTTTTTATTTATGTGTGTATA
>NW_020945237.1:4152657-4183624 GCF_900497805.2 Vombatus ursinus | reverse complement strand
ACACATGCATACACATTATACAAAGTGGTCTTTGGCCAGCATTATATTAATATATAGACACATGATATACATATGTATATATATATATGTATACACATACACACACACACATATACATATATATATAAGTATAATGTTGACCAAAGACCACTTTGGGCTAAAATATTCACCTAATTGAGGCAATACTAGGACTGTCCAATTCACGTCATAGGTTCAATGAAGCTAGAAAAACTTCAAATATTGTTAAAGAAAGAGATGTGAATTTGCTTTGCAGCAACTAGCTTAGATCAGTGCGGGGAGGCATGTCACCAGAATGTCAGCCATGTTGTCTCCCCCAGTTAGAATGCCAGCTCCTTGAGGGCAGGGACTGTTGAGTTTTTGTCTCTTTATCCCCAGCACCTAGCATGGCACCTGTGCTTACTAAATAAACATCCCTAATAAATTCCTATTAATTGATTAATTTTAAAACAGTTTTTTAAACCTTTTAATCAGATTAAAATACTTAAAGGCTCTTAGCCCTACGTGGCCCTCTGTGACTGGCCTAGTAACAAGAGTAGTAAAAAAGGAGGCAGAGGATGCTAGAACCACAGAGTTCTTGAATTGTCTTCTTTAACGCTAATAATTTACAATTAATCTTTCCAGTCTAAGGTAATCTACTATTCTTGTTGTTGATACTATAAATGTGCAATCATTGAAAAACCAATGAATAACTGTACCACTAGAAGATCTGAATCACATCATATTAAATACTCCCTTTAAAGGAGATCAGACAGCATAAAGCGTTTGCAGTCAAACACAAGAATGACCAGTGGTTCTCCCTAGAAAAATGGCACTGGCATTGAGGCAGGAGGCAGAGGTGAGTGGGTCAGAGAAGAGGTTTCCTGTCTGGAATCTCCTAGGTTTCTAATTCTACCTCATACAGGAGGCACCAAGTCCCCACAAAGAAGAGTGAAACTTTTCTCAAAATCCACTTCTGGAAAAGCTTTCCCCAGAATCCTCCAGCAGGATGTAACAGTTCAAAGAGAAAAATCAAGAAGAGTTCAAAAGGGTAAAGGAGTAAGCATTTACCAAGTTCTTACTGTGTGCCTAGGACTGCACTAGGTCATTTATAGATCTGTTATCATCTGAACCTCACAACATCCATGCAAGGAAGGTGATAGTGTTACCCTCATTTTACAGTTGACTTGCCCAGAATCCCACAGCTAGTAAGTGTCTGAGACCACATCTGAATGCAGGTCTTCCCGACTCCAAGCCCAGTACTCCATTCAACTGCTTCATCTGCCCGCCTAAACAGAAGCTATGCAGAAAGAAGTTCTCATCAAGATGAGAGTCATCGCTGCACGAAGTGAGCTGAATATCAAAAAATATGAAGCTGTCTAGATCTTCAATACAGAGAACAAAGATCTTAAGTGAAATTCAAAATAAACACACAATTAGAAGCAAGAAAAGAAGGCATTATACTGGATTGTAGCCTCTCCAAACTGACCTGGTTAAACAATCTGTTGCTTCTTAAAAGTGAGAACAGTGAAGACATTCTTTGAACATCACTGTTTTGTAGAGATGTTTAACTGATAGCAAACATTCACACACTAAGGAGGCCAAAAAAAAAAAGTACCTTTGAACCAACTCAGCCAAACATTTCACCATCTCCTCTACAGATGGATAGTCTGGCAACCAAGGGCAACACTGAGTTAGAGTACAAGATCATTTGCAAAGCTACATTTATCATTTGCTGATTACAAGCAAGTATTCAACAAAGTAAAGCAAAATGCAGCCTCAAGAAAAAAAATCTCTCCTCAAATTAATTAGCTGCCACAAATCCATTCAGATCATACAGATTCCATAAGTATGACCATGAACATTTTTAATTAAATGTTTCATTAGAAACCAGACGGTAAATATCAATACCAACAATTGAACATGCTTAATATTTAAGTTAATTAATTTCAAGGCCTTAAGATTCATAACTTTTTTTTCAGACCCTCCTCTGAAATCCCATAGAGATAATTTGGTCCAAAAATTTATTGAAGTTGAATGAGCAGCAAACTGTACTGGTAGAGGGACTATGTATACCAGGGAAATCATGGGTCCATTTAAACACCAAAGTGTATAATAGTGGAAAAAGCACTGGCTTTGTAGTCAGAGGTTCTGAGTTCAAATTCTGCTTGTCATTTACTACTACTTGTGTGATCTTCTTGAAGACAATTACGATAACCTCTCTGGGCCTCTATTTCTTTATCAGTTTAATAGGTATGGCAGTGGACTTAACCTATAAGGTCCCTTTCAATCCTAGTTTTATGATCCTATCCAATAGGGCCTTCGAGACTTCACTTAATTCCCCCTCTACCGAACATATGAAACTAAAGTGGCCTATATACTCCCAACCAAAATCCTTCCTCAACACAGGTGAATGACATCCATAGCATCTTACATTTTTTAGTCTTGTGCTCAAACACACACACATGTTTTGCACATCAGAAAGACTGCATATCCTCGTAGAATGATTAATGAGTGGCAGGTGAAAAAGGATGATGTGGGGGTGGGGTGGGGGGAGGTTCTTTTCACCTGTTCCCCCTTAGCCCCACATGTGTGTCTTGAAAAAGAAAGATGTGCAATGCAAAGCAGCATACGATATAGTTGAAAGAACTCTAGGCAAGGCTATTGAAGCTTTGCATATTAGTCCTGACTCTACTACTTTCTACCTGTGTCACCTAGAGCAAGTGACATCACCTCCTGAACCCTATGCAGTGTGCGGATAATAATGCTGGCCCTGCCCTGCCCTACCTCTTTAGGCTGTAGCAAAAATTAAAGAGTTTGATTTGGAAGGAACCTCAGTGGTCATCTTGTGCCAGGGGCACATAAAAAAGTGCCCACCACAACACATATGGACAGTGGCCATCTAGCTTGTGTTTACAGACCTCCAAAGAGTGTTTGTAAAAACACTTTGTAATTTATGAGTTATCATACAAATGAATCCTAATTTGTTTATCAATGGATCAGCTACTAAATTCTCTCAATCTCCAATGATTCCAGAGTAAAACTACTAATTGAACCACTAGTCTGGACACTAGTCTGGGGACTAGTCCCCAACCAAAATTCCAAAATTTGGAAATAACTAGGAAATTGAATAGAACAAGGCTACAAGGCTTGTACCAGACCATGGACCATAGACTGGAAGTCACTTGAAAGTATCTATCCCCGTCTTTGTTTTAGAGGCCACTATTTTTTCTTTAAGCTCAAAGTGTTAAATTTCTTTCTTCACAAAACAAGAACCCAAACCTAAGACACCAAGAGATTTTACCACCAAGGGCCCACAGGCATTGGGTAGGTGTATTAAAATGAGAGGGCCATTCCATTTTTGTAACCAGCACATTTAACTAGCAAAATAATTGGCTCCCTATGTTCATTTCCAAAAATCCAACATTTCTCCTCAGCTCAAACCCCAAGCATTTCAAAGAAGGGAAGTAAATGGAGGGGAAAGGTCTCTGACAGGAAGAAATATTTCCAAGTAGAGATGTTTCAGATGCTGTTCCCACTTGTTAAGAATAGGGACTTTTCCAGTAACAAATGATGCAATTAGAAAGTACTTAGAACCACTTTGAAATGTAAATGGAGCCTTAAGAGTGACATCAAATAGTAAGTACTTAAGCTCCTGCCAGACACATGAAAGAGGATGGATTCTGGTCCAGGAAGGTAGCAAAATGGAATGATAATAACAGAGCCTCACATTTGACTAGTATCTGTACTTTCAAAGTACTTTTACTTGCATTAGCTAGTCTGAGTCTCATAAGAAGCCTAGCAGGACAGAGGTGATAATAATAGCTGATATTTATATTGAACTAAGATCTACAAAGCACTTTACAGAAGTCATCCTTATCACTTATTCCTAAGTCTTGACTTTTTCCAGAACACCAAAAGCAGAATCAGTAGAATACCTCGTCCTAGAACCACCAACAATCTATTCTACCTGGAGTTCCCAAATTAGATATTAATTCCTTTGGCTTAAGGAATTGCTTCCTTTTAAAATAACAACAGCTCTGGAAAATAACCAAAATAGAGATGATTCACATTTAAATATGTGCAGCCTCTGGGCATATACTGGCCAGGGTCTCTGGTATAGCTGAATACTTCAAATTCCAGGGAGGGGTGAAAAGGAAATTCCTGCACAAATGAAATTGGGATATTCAGAATGTTGGGATGCCCAATTTTGGGTAAATATGACAAGGAGTTGGAAGGAATCAGAGGTAGAAGTTGGGGTCACCATACACAAAGACTACAACAATGGCAAAACAAAGAATAGAAACAACAGAAACAATGAAAACTGAATATTCTAGAATTATAATGAGTGACTAAGCCTGACACTAAAGGAGAGATATGAGAAGGTCTCTCCTACCCTTCTTTGCAGAGGTATGACACACTAAACATGTTAATTGATATGTTGATGAGTTTTTCCCCAATTTTTCTCCCCTTTTTTTTCATTCTTTACTATAAGCCAAACTTGTGGGTTCCAAAAACTTGCCTTTTGGGGCAGCTAGGTGACGCAGTGGATAGAGCACCAGCCCTGAAGTCAGGAGGACCTGAGTTCAAATTTGGCCTCAGACCAAACACTTGACACTTACTAGCTGTGTGACCCTGGGCAAGTCACTTAACCCCAGTTGCCTAAAACAAAAACAAAAAAAAAACTTGCCTTTTTAATATTTTAATATCTTTGTTTCAATAAAATTGGTTCCCTTTGCATTCCTCTGTTTTATGCATTGACCCATTATTCTGAGAAGGGGGCCATAAGCATCACCAGACACTGCCAACAATTGTCTCAAAGGTTCTGCAATCTTTTAAAGTTTTTAAATTTGTGTTTCAGTTTTCCTCATTAGGGAAACAAAGTCCCTGGAATTCATCTCCAACCTCGTGCAAAAAGGTATGGAGGTAAATAAAATGTGTTCTATAAAGAGGGAGGTCGGTTTTACATGAGCACTTCATTTTTACACTGCCTTTTAAATGAATACCAATAATGTCTCTTTGAAAAGATTAGAGGTGTCTAACCTGAACTAATGACTCCAGCCTGGAGGGCTCATTAGGAAATTCATAAATTAGAATTAATTGCTTGCATTTTAATATAGTATTATTGAAGATCAAAAGGCCCTCTAGACCCAAAGGAATACATTTTTAATGGTGAAAATTCACACATATCTTAACAGATGATGGAGATATTTTTGAAAAGGGAAATATACCTGGTAGCCCTCAATTTCCCTCAAGAGGCTATTGGGTACCTATTCCAACCAGGCCAGTTAGGTTGTTAGGGTCTAGTGACCACCAATTACCAATCTCTGACACAGGAAAGAGTATTGTAGAGAGTTCAGAAGGCACCCTTGGCCCTTTGTTTTCTTCCATCTGTGTCTAAGATTTCAAGCACCTTATCACACAGGCCAACTGATTTGACTTTCTTCATGGGCACACACAACTTCTGGGAATAAGCACACTGATATACCAGGAAATTCCCCTCAGTCACCAAATCACAGAGGCACTGCTTTGCCCCAATGAGACCTCACCTGGTTCTCTTGCCTGTTAACTGGGTCACTCTTTTCTGCTTTCGTGGAATGAAGGTAGATTAGGAGACAGGAGCCTTGAGGCACTCCCTCTCTTCCCCTCCCCCCTTTTATAAACTGACTCTGGCTGGTCTGAGTGAAAGAGGAGCCTTGTCAGAGCTATTGGCCACAGCTGTAACCAGCCAGCTCTCACCAACTCCCTTATCTTCCTGATTGTGGTAGTATAGGTGCTATAGGTAGTTCTAGACTATACCAAGTGCTATCTGGATTTGGGGAATTAAACATCACGCTAAGATTGTAGGCCTAGGTGAGTGGTGTGGTAGGGCTTTCAATGACAGACAAGAAACTGAGAGAGAGTTTATGGGGGAAAGCTGTCTTTGTCATCACTAAGAAAATGTTGAACACATGCTTCCATTTTAAATCAAGAACATTTGATAACACTGCCTGCCCCTCCCCATCTCCAACACCGGGAATGGTACAAAATAATCCAATTCAACATTATTGTAAATATCTACTATGGCTAGGATTGTTAACCAAGGGTCTATGAGGTTATTTTTTTTAATATTTTGATCATTATCTTTCAATATAATTGGTTTCCTTTGTAATAATATGCATTTTTTATGCATTTATAAGCATTATTCTGAGAAGGGGTCTATATGCTTCAGGAGACTGTCAGAGGGGTTCTATGATACAAGAATACCTGCAACGAGGGCAGGATATTGTGCTAGAAAAAAAAGTGAAACCACCTCTATCCTCAAAAAAACAAAGGGGACATAACAAGTACACAGATAGGTAAATAGAAGTTTAAAAAAAAAAAACAATAGCCCTGAAAGTAAGAAACACGAAAAGCTTAGAGTAGTGGGTGGCAAATCAGCTTCCAAAGCACTAGCACAGTGCCTGGCACACTGTAAGTGCTCAATAAATCTTACTGATTGATTAGCCTGGAAGAAAGCAAAGGATAGTAAAGTTCAGAAGAAGCTGAGGATTTGAAGAGGTGAGGAAGGATTGCATTCAGGTGTGGGGGACAAGCCTATGAGAAGGCACAGAGATGGGCAATGGGATGTCAGGTCAGTTTGGCCCAGAATGTGGTATTCGTGAAGAAGATCAACAGGAAATAAGACTGAAAAGGTAAGAGGAGGGCTTCAAATACAAGCCTTTGGAGCAGGTATCTTAATGGAGCAGCTACAGGGAGCCAATGAAGGTCCTGGAGCATGACCTAATCAGACCTGTGTTTTAGGAAGATGACTTCATCAGCTCAACGAAGAATTTATTGGTGTGGGAAAAGAAGTGAGATAGGGACACTGGTGAGGGCAGGATGATGGGGTGCTGGTCCTAAATCCAAGGTGAGAGGCTCCTTGGTCTGCCTGAGGGCCATTCTTTTATTGTCTCTGCATTCCTTTCCCTGGAGTATCTCCAGTTAAGTCATATAAACTTCCCTTTGAGGTCTTTTCTAAAACATAATCAAATAAAATGCAGGCTAATAAAATAAAATAAAAAGTGGTTCAAATACAAGGTGATGCAGTGGATAGAGTGTTGGACTTGGATTCAAGACTACCTGAGTTCAAATCATGCCTCAGACCAGGGGTGGAGAAACTGCGGCTTTCAGGCCACATGTGGCCTTCTAGGTCTTCAAGTGCAGCCAGCCCTTTGACTGAATCTAAACTTCATAGAACAAATCCTGAAGTTTGGATTCAGTCAAAGGTTCCCCACCCCTGCTTCAGACACTTACTAGCTCTGTGACCCTGGGGAAGTCATTTAACCCCATTTGCCTCAGTTTCCTCATCTGTAAAATGAGCTGGAGAAGGAAATGGCAAACCACTCCAGTATCTTTGACCCTGAGCAAATCATTTAATTGCTGCCAGTCTCAGTTTCTTCATCTGTAAATTGGGGATAATACTACCTCCCTCATAGGACTGTCATGAGGATGAAATGAGGAAGCACATAATATACTTTGCAAACCTTAAAGTGCTACATAGAGATAACTATTATATTCATGATAGTTGCTATTATTATCATCATTATCATTATTAAAAGGGATCATTGCTTTCAGCACTGACTTCTCTTTTAATTCTTCTGCAGAGGACTTTTAGTTTCAGCAAATGATCCTGCAAAAAGAAAAGAAAAAGTCGACAGAAGGGAGTCCAGGACAGAACTCTAGTAGACAATAGATGGCTGAAAGTGCAACAAAGGAGACTGAAGAGGAACGACCACCCACACTGACCAGCCAAAGCAGTCTGGCACCCCAGTGGAAAGACAGGAAGCAGCCTGATCAAGGCCAGCCAAACCACCACCTCCATGACCACGATCTCCCACCAGATTGAAGTGGAAATACCTAGAACCCAGACCCCAAGAGCCCCATGGGTAGCAATCCTATCCCAGACACCAGGTCTAACTCCAGCCCACCCTCATCCCCTCACCACCAATATCCTGGAAGAGACATTGTTTGGCAGTTTTCTCTGTTGCTTCTTTAGCCCCTACCTCCTCAATAGTCATTGCTACTGAAGACCCAGAGAGCAAAGTTCTTACTGCCAAAGTCTTTGGCGTCGTGTAATGATTCAGCATCAAACATGGATATGGTTTTATCCGTCAAAATGACACTGAAGAAGATGTGTTTATGCTATAGCCTTGCCCCCCTTATACACTGCAGCCAAACTGGCTCACCAGACCGTGCCATCTACCCTGCCATTGAATCCTAAGGACCACTGGACCTCTCCATCCGTCCAGAAGCTGAGCCTTCCAATATGTTGTCACCCTCTGTTAGCATCTTGAAAAACAAAGATTGTCTTGCTTTGCTATTTGTATCCCCACTACTTAGACCAATCCTTTTGCACGTAGAAAGTACTGAATAAATGATTTTTCATTGACTCAAGTTGGAGAGGGGTAGCTAGGCGGTACAGTGGATAGACTGAGAGGCCTGGAAGGAAGTCAGGAAGACCTGATTTCAAAATTGAACTCAGATACTTACTAGCTATGTGACCCTGGGCAAATCACTTAACCCCATTGCCTAGCCAAAAAAAAGAAAAAAAAGAAAAGAAAAGAAAAGAAAAAAAATAAAATGACAAACCACTCCAGTATCTTTGCCAAGAAAACCCTAATAGGTAGGGACAGTTAGGTGGTACAGTGGATAGAGCTCCAGCCTTGGAGTCAGGAGGACCTGAGCTCAAATCCAACCTCAGACACTTGACACTTACTAGCTGTGTGACCCTGGGGAAGTCACTTAACCCCAATTGCCTCACCAAAAAGCAAAACAAACAAACAAACAAACCCTAAAAGGGATCTCAAAGAGTCAAATAAGACTGAAAAATGACTAAATAAACAAAACAAACAAAAAAAAACCAGTAGGAGAACCAGGAGTGAGCAGTGATAAGAAAGCCAAGGAAGGAGAAAATATATAGGAATAGAGGGTATTTGATACCCTCAAAAGCCACAGAGAGGTCAAGAAGAATAAAGACTGAGAAAAAGTCATCATATTTAGTGGCTAAGAGTGATTAGTCATCTTGGAAAGAGTAGTTTCATTCAAGTGATGAGGTCAGAAACCAATTACAGAGTTGAGTGGGGGAGTGAAGAAATAAAGATAGTAAGTAAGGACAAATTTAACTAGGAATCAAGCTGTGAAAAGGAGAAGACTGGATGGTTGCTTGAGGGGATTTTGGCATCAAGTGAAGATTTCTCAGGAATAGGAAAGATTACAGCATGTTTGTGGGCAATGGGGAAAGACTGGTAAATAAAGTGATATTGAAAATAAGAGGACAAGAAAGAATGATAAAGGGGCAAGATTCCAGGGAAGATGGGAGTGAAGTAGGTCAAGGTTGTAAGAAATAAGGAAGAATGTCTTCATTCCACCAAATTAAGCTTTAAGACGTCTGCTAATTGGATTAGCCAGGGCTTTTGAGTGGAAAATGTCTTTTCATTAGTCTCTAGTATTAGATATTTTTACATTACACTGATTTACATGTTTTCTTCTTTTTTTCTCCATAATATCAGAACAAGGCCTGTCTCTAGATCAATGAAAATGAAAGATAGCTGTTGTCTAATAAATGCTTGCCTATATTGACTGACTTCCATCTAACCTCATTTGCCAACAATGACTACCATTCATTGGGGGAAGTCATAGGATTTCAGAATCCCATAAGACTGGTACAGGGATTCAGGTGGATTGTGGGTATAAAGAGAATTATTATAAAGAAGCATTTATGTGGTGTTCCAAGACTGGTTAGAGTGGTGGGGAAGAGAGTTAAGACGGGGAGGGAATCAGTCCTCTGATTGCTGTTTCCAAGAGTAAATTGAGAGAACTGAGAAGCTGCGATGACCTCCAGCTGTGACTGGGAAGAGGTTCTTAGGCTGTACCAGTAAATCTACAATGACATCTTCAATCTCTGGGGTCCTGGAAGACATCAGAGTTTCACAGATGTACAGGCAGAAAGAACCAAGATGACTTTGGAATCAGGTGATTCCTTACACCCGAAGTATAATCACATCTCTACGCTTCTTAATGAAGTCAAGCTGAGGAGAGATTGGGGAATGACTGATCTGTAAGGTATGGTGGAAAGGACAGTGGATTTGAAATCGGAAGGTCCCAGATCAAATCCTAGCTTTCCACTAGCTACCTATGTAACCTTGGGTAAGTCACTTCAACTAAAAAGAAAAAAAAATCAGATTATATCAGATTATTTAGCTTTTCTAATGTCCTTCTTCAAGCTCTAAATCTATTACCCCATGGTTATAATAATACTTGTACTACCTAACTAACATGTTGTTTTAAAGAAGACAATTGGAAAAAATGCAAAAATAATTTACATAGAAATGTAGAATATATAAATAGAGTATATTTTGTGTCCAAAGAAAAGCACATTTTTGGTATGGAAATCATAGATAGGATTGCATAATTTGCTCTCTTGCCATAAAGGCTATCACCATTTCAGCCAGTAGGCACTAGATATATCTTGCATGTGTATTGTGCTATGCAGTATATGGGGTATTTTCATATACCTTGTCTCATAAGACTCAAAGCTGGATGAAAACTTAGAGGTCACGAAGTCCAATCCCCTCATTTTTTAGGGGAGGAAACTGAGGAACAGAGAGATTAATTAGTTTCTCCAAAGTCATGAAGGTAGTGAGTATCAGAGAAACTATAGTTTATAGTGTTTTGGAGAGAGTACTGGACTTGGAATCAGAAAGACCTTCTTTAAGCTACACCTCAGACACTTGCAAGCTCTGTGACCCTGTGCAAGTCAGTTATATGCTTTGGGTCTCAGTTTTCTCATTGTAAACTCTAAAAGTTGGGCACAATGGCCTCCAAGGTCCTGTCCAGCTCTAATTGGTGATCCAAGGAACCCAGATCCTCTCGCTCCAAATTCATCCCCTTTTTAACTACTTTTCTTTTTTTTTTTTGTCTTTCCCTCTCATTTAATCACCACAACACTATGAAGTAAGAGGGTCAGATACTTTTACCACCATTTTGAGGTTGAGGAAATAAAGTATCTATGAAGTTAAGTGATTAATCTAAGACTATCCAGCTAGTTCATAACTGAGCTGAGAAATAAGCCCAACTCAGCTTTAATTCCACTGTTATTTAACTTTGCCGCAGTGCAAAAGGCAACTAGGTGGCACAGTGGATAGAGCGCCAGGCCTGAAGTCAGGACGATTCATCATCATGAGTTCAAATTTGGCCTCCCTTGCCTGTGACCCTGGGCAAGTCACTTAACCTTGTTTGCCTCAGTTACTCATCTGTAAACACCAGCTGAAGAAGAAAATGGCAAACCATTCCAGTATCTTTGCCAAGAAAATCCCAAATGGGGTCAAAAAGAGTCAGACTGAAAAATGAGTGACTGAACAGTTCAGATGGCAATGATGACCGTGACCTAAGTGTAACAACATCAGAAGTTCCCTTTAATCATACAGTGACCACTGCAATGATCACATTAGATTAGATTAAAACATGTCTCTTACCTGTTAGCTCTTTATGGGCTGAACTCCCTGACTGTAGAAACCTTTGATGACAAAGGATGTGAAGGGGCAAAGGGAGAAGGGCTAATCAGGGGTGGTACAGAATGGTTACACTCATCAAAAATGACGAAGAAAATGGGAGAATGAGTAAAAAAGGAAAAAGAAAGGTTGTCTTACTTCTCTCACAACAGTAAACATTTATCAGACATCCCTGTGTGGAGACTTAATAATGGGGATCAAGGTTACCATATGTGTTTTAAGGACATTTCTTGCCAGACATGAAATAAAATTGTATTTTCTTATCAAAATGATTGCATGAGATAATGATGATTTAATTTCAGGTCATTTATTTATTAATTGTCTACAGACTGGGAAATCGTGTCTCTAACAAAGAGCTTCACACAACAAAGTCTGCAAGTAGGGAGCTTTTTCACAGGCATTCTCAGTGGTGCTCAGAGGGCTCAAGTGAATTACTGGAAACAATGGATGCTGAGAACAAAAGAAAAATGATTGGAGAGAATAGAAGCTGATAGCACTGAAATCAAACCTTCCAGCCAGTCAGGCCTGTGTGTAACCGCATGTCTTTGCATATTTCCCCAAGGAAAGAGGTAACAAATGGTTTTGGCAGCAGAGACACATTTTAAGGCAGAAGAATGAAAGGATCATGTGTCAAACCAAATTGTGTTGGCTTAGAGATGTATTAAATCTTTGCATGATCTTGCTTTTCCAGCAATTTTTTTTAAATTTCTTCATTTATTTTAATAGGCTTTTTGTCCACTTCCATCCCCCAATACTCTTCCGCCCTATCCCCACCCCCCCCTTGAAAAATGAGACTTTTTCACTTTACTTGTTCCTTTGATAGACAAATTACTGTAACTTCTGAATGGTACTCAAAGCCAAAATCCTGACCACTTATAGGCATTAAAGAGCCCTGAGACTGAAATTTACCTTTGTACTAAACTGGGAAAATATTCTTCCTCCCACCATCACTTTTGATGCCTCAGTTTTCATGCCATTTAAATTTCACTGAGTTTTATTCTGGGACCATTCTGTTCTTTGTTTTTATTGCCCAATCATCCCAGCACTCTCAAAAGTTCATCTGTTACTGTCAGGGCAGAAATGGAAGCACTGTGCAAAAGTGGTCCCAATTGTCCCACCCCAACTAAAGTAAGTGGAGCCTGTGGCAGCAGAAAGCCAGCAAGAGCCTCAGATCTCAAATTGTACATGTTACACATGAAAATCCATGCACATAAACATATAGTAACATCTTGGGTAAAGAGAACATTGGCTAATGAACTTTTCTAGTTATGCCAAAAAATAGAAAGATTATATATGGTACATTACAAGAGGAGAGAATTCATGGAGGGGCATTGGGGACCACAGGAGAGAAAGCAAACCAAGTACTGAAAGCAGACTTGGATATACACACAGAAGTGGGTGTAATCTCAATCTATTTAACCATCCATCCATCCATCTATCTAGCTATCTAGCTATCTATCTATCTTTCTATCCCCTATCTAACTTTATCTATCTCTATTATATCTATCTACATTTATTTAGATCTATATAGGTGAGAGAGTGAGAGAGAGAGAGAGAGAGAGAGAGAGAGAGAGAAAGAAAAAGAGAGAGAGAGGGAGGCAGGCCTGTGTTCTCCCCATAACTGAATATAAGCTCTTTGAGAGTGGAGACGTTCATATTTTTTTGTGTCTTGTCAGCTCCTACCGTAATGCCTAGCACACAGTAGGTGCTTAATCAATGCTAGTTGATTGGTTTCTCGATTGATTATTATGCCTGAACTGGGCCATGCCTCATTATGAATGGAGCATAATTTTAGGGACTAAAGAATCCATCCTAGTGTTCATTTTGTTACCACTTGACATGTCATCACATTGTCCCCTAGCAACCAAATCACTAGAATGAAACCAGGTATAATTATCAGAGGACCTAATGTTTAGTCAGTCATTGAAATATATTGTCTTGTTCTAATAAATACTATTTGAATGGACCAGAAACACTTTTAATGCTATGTGAAATCTATTTTATGGAAATAAGAAAAGAGAAGAATAAGAAAATATTTCAGTCCTAGGTAAATTTGAGATAGGATTCAATCAGTTGATCAACAAACATTTCACAAGTACTCACTATGTGCTAGGCACTGGAAATACCAAAACAAAAATGAAAGTCCCTGCTATCAAACACCTTTGCACCCTTGCATTCTATCAGGATGCAAAGAGCTGTCTCTTTCTCTATCTCTGTGTCTCTATATCTGTGTCTCTGTATCACCATATCTCTGTCTGTCTGTCTGTCTCTCTCTCTCATCAATATAGGTATAGATAGATATATCTAATACTAAGGAGATGTGCAAGTGCAAGTATATAAAATAAATATATGTTTTGGGGGCAGGGAACTGAAAGTGCTAGTACTAAAAATTATACATTTTTTTCATTCACTCCTATATACAACAAACCTGACCCCACTTGAATTATCCTTGAAACCTCATTATTCATTATTTTCCTTTCTTACCTCCAGAGTTCAGTTATACTCCATCTCCTACTACCCACTTCCATGCGTTTTTACTAGTGATTTCATCGTTGGGAGAACTGTTTCCACAGATATAGACCTGAAACTCTTCTATAACAGAGAGACTTAGGGAGTTGCCAGAAATAAGAGGTCTGAGAGATTTTGACAAGCCTGTGATCATGCTGGTAATCAGAAACAAGATTTGAATCCCACAAGTCATCTTAATTCCAAGGCTGGCTCTCTGTCCATTATGTCAAGCTATAGATAAGTAAAATATACAATATTATATGTCAGTGCATCAGAGCATTACCGAACAAGGTGCTATGTGAGGTTTGAGGGAAACCACAACTGGCAATGAGTGAGGGGGCTTTTCAAATAAAAGGCTTCCTGGAAGAGGTGGCATTTAAAGTTTAAGTTGGGCTTTAAAGGAAGGGGAGGAATTCACTGGGCAAAGAAGTGGAGGATGGATATTCCAAATGTAGGGGGAAAATAATCAGCAAAGGCATGGAGTAAAGAAGCACAGAGAATATAGGTGGACAAGGAATGGAATAATCCAATTATCTGGGTGTTTGAAATGTATATAGGGGAGTGATATGAAATAATGCTGAAATAATAGGGTAGTGCATATCATGGATGACCTTTAATGAGACACAAAGGAGGTTGAAACTTTACTCATAAGGCAGTCAAGAGCCTGTAAGTATTTGTGAGCAAAGGAGGAACATGACCAGATTCACACATGAGATTTTTTTTTCAAAACAACAATATGCCCAGTTTCATTTTTCCCCAAAAACTATCATACTCTTTCCATTTTGCAATACAATGATCAAGGAGATCAAGAAATGCAGAATGCAGTTGTTTAAAAGAGTTCCAATTTCATGCAGGGTGTACTAGCATAATCCTTGAAATTCATAAATATAATCCATTTGAAGATAACAAACTCAGTCCCAAAATGTATCATGCTTACCCATCAAACCCTATCTTTAGGTCACTTGCTATTCAATTAAACAGAAAGCTTCAAGGAGAAATTCCCCATCAATATCTGCCAGAACAAAGTCAGTGTATTGTAGCAATATTGAATTCACACCACCCCAGGAAGGAGGTCAAGCTGATAACTGGAATGACAAAAGAAAGAAAGGAAAATTCTGAGTTAAATAACACTATTGAATAGGTAAGCCCACATTTATTATCATTTTCCTCGTCCATTTATCTCAAAGGCTTTTGTCTCTCTTCCCTCCTCCCTTTGCTCAGTCTACTTGAAACTATTCACTTTTGCCCTTTTTCTTCTGATTCTTTCTCTTCCTTTCCCCTGTGGATTCAAGGTCCCTGTCACAGAGTCAAGACCACCATACATTACTTTTATTTTAGTCATTACTTTGTTGAACACCTCACATAAACAAAGATATATTAATATATCTAAATGGAACAAGGTTTCCTAACCTCTTTTTGTGCCATGGACCCTTTGGCAAGCTGATGAAGCCTGTTGGATGTTACTCAGAATAATATTATTAAATGCATATTAAAAAGCACACAAGGAAGAGTTTTTTTATAGTGGAGGTGAGATGAAGGGGTTGTTTAAGCAAAACTTGAAACTCACATCTAAACTGGTACAAAAGGGGAAAAAAAATATATACACACACACTCAACTGAGTATAGACATCTATCTTACCCAAAAGGAAGAAGGAAGGGAACAGGATAAGAGAAAGAGAAATGAAGGTGATAAAAGAAAAGGCAAATAAAGGAAGGCAGTGATCAGAAGCAACACAGACAGGATAAAAAGAGAGAGAGACTTCTGGGAGCCAAGATGGCAGAGTAAGAAGTAAGTTGTTCTCACTATCCTTTATTGACCTCTAAAAACTCAGAAAATATCACCCCAGGAAAAATCCTGGAACAGCCAAACCAGCAGAAAGATGGGGTGCAACAGTATTTTAACCCAGGAAGCTTGGGAGATTAATGGGAAAGGTCCCTCTCACTCTGGTGGAAGACGAGCAGTACAGCATGGGAGGGGGGCATCCTGGCAAGCCCTATCTCAGCAAATCATCGGGAGATCCTGAGCCCCAGGGAGGTGGAGCAGGTAAGCACCAACAACAGGACCCCCTGAGTGCCTTGGCACAGGCAAGAAAACTGGTAGGCTCAAGTAGCCAAGCCTCCTGGTGCTATAGCATAACTCCAGGAATTACAACTCCAAGTGGGCAGGCATCCTCTAGCAACCAAACCTTCTTGTATTTCAGAGCAGCTGTCCTCCAAGGGCCAGACCCTCCTCCACTTCAAGAGTTTCAGTGTTGCTGACCTCAGCTCAGCACCAGGTAAGCTGCCAGATCCCTACAGCCTCCAGCTGCCAGCACCTGAGGCCCCAGCACAAAAAGCCACTTACCAGGTCTCTGGCCCCCAGCACATGAAGTTTGGGTTAGTGGCCCCTGCACTCTAACAAGAAAGCTCAACTTAAAAATGCAGGAAATAGGCAACATTATGAGCAAAAAAGCAGAAACAGATAATAGGGACAGGGAAGATCAAAACACATATTCGGAAGAGGACAACATTGTTGATATACGCACATCCAAAACCTCAAAAAAAGAATATGAACTGATCTCAAGCCCAGAAAGGCTTCTTGTAAGAGCTCAAGAAGGATTTTAAAAGTCAAATAAAGAGAAATGGAAGAAAAATTGGGAAATAAATGAGAGGTATACTAGAGAGAGTCAGTAGCTTGGTAAAGGAAAGACAAAAATTGATTGTAGAAAACAACTCCTTAAAAAGTAACATGGGCCAAATGGAAAAGGAGGTACAAAAGCTAACTGAAGAAAACAATTTGTTAAAAAATAGAACTGGGCAAGTGGAAGCTAATGACTCTATGAGACATCAAGAATCTACGTAAAACAAAATCAAAAGAATGAAAAAAAATAGAAGAAAACTTAAAATACCTCATTGGAAAAACAACTGACCTGGAAAATAGATCCAGGAGAGACAATTTAAGAATTACTGTTCTAACTGAAAGCCGTGATCAAAAAAAGAGCCTGGAGAGCATCTTCCAAGAAATCATCAAGGAAAACTGCCCTGAAGTCCTAGAACCAGAAAGTAAAATAATCATCAAAAGAATCCACTGATCACCTCCTGAAAGAGATCCCAAATTGAAAGCACCAAGGAATATTATAGCCAAACTTCAGAATTATCAGGTCAAGGAGAAAAAATTGCAAGCAGCCAGAAAAAAAGCAATTTAAATATCATGGAATCACCATCAGGATTATGCAGAACCTTGCAGCTTCTACATTAAAAGAACAGAGGGCTTGGAATATGATATTCCATAAGGCAAAGGAGCTTGAATTAAACCAAAGATCAACTACCCAGCAAAATTGAGCAAAATCTTTCAGGGAAGAATATGGACATTCAATGAAATAGGGGACTTCCAAACTTTCCTGATGAAAAGATCAGAGCTCAACAGAAAATTTGATATTCAAATACAAGACTCAAGAGAGGCATAAAAAGGTAAATAGGAAAGGGAAAAAAAACATATTATGCAAAAGGGAATTACATCACTACAAGGGGAAATGATACTTGTAACTCTTGAGAACTGTATCTTTATTATGACATTTAGAAGGGATATATATAAGGAGAGGGTGTAGGTATAAGATGACTTTGATGTGATGATAAAAAATCTAATTAAGTGGTGAAAAAGGATTGTACTGAGAGAAGAGGAAGCAGAAAAGAGTAAATTACATCACATGAAGAGGCACAAAGACCTATTATAGTAGAGGGAAAGAAGGGAGAGAAATGAGCTGTTTGAACCTTACTCCCATCAGATTTGACTCAAAGAGGGAATAACATACTCAGTTAGGTATAGAAATCTAATATACACTATAGGAAGTAGGAGGGGAAAAGAGAAAGAAAAGGGAGGGGTGATAGAAGGAAGGGCAGATTGAAGGAGGCAGTGATCAGAAGCAAAACACTGGTGAGGAGAGAAATGGAGAAAGGAGTGAGAAAAGCATAAATGGGGTGGGGGTGGAGAATAGGATGGAGAGAAAGACACAGATAGTAATAATAACTGTGAATATGAATGGTATGAATTCTCCCATAAAATGGAAGTGTGTAGCATAGTGAATTAAAAATCAGAATCCTACAATATGTTGTTTATAAGAAACACATTTGAAGCAGAGGAATATACACGGAGTAAAGGTAAAAGACTAAAGAGTAAAAGGTAAAAGAGCAGAATATATTATGCTTCAGCTGAAGTAAAAAAAAAAAAGCAGGTGTAGCAATCCTGATCTCAAAAAAAAACAAAAGCAAAAATAGATCTAATTAAGAGATAAAGAAGGAAACTACATCCTGCTAAAAGGTACCATAGACAAAGAAGTAATATCATTACTAAACATGTATGCATCAAGTGGTATAGCATCTAAATTCTTAGAGGAGAACTTAAGTGAGTTACAGGAAGAAATAGACAACAAAACTATACTAGTGGGGGACCTCAATCTCCCCAACTCAGAACTAGATAAATCTAACCACAAAACAAACAAGAAAGAAATTAAGGAGGTGGACAGAATTTTAGAAAAGTTAGATATGGTACACCTCTGGAGAAAAAATGAATTGGGATGAAAAAAGAATATACCTTTTCTCAGTAATACATGGCACCTACACAAAAATTACCTATGTATTAGGGCATAAAAACCTCACAATCCAATGCAGCAAAATGTACTAGAAATGTTAGCTTTAGCAAAAATAGAAGAAACAGAAATTGAAGGAATTAGGATGGGCAAAGAAGCAACAAAGCTGTCATTCTTTGCAGATGATATGATGGTATACTTAGAGAATCCTAGAGAACCAAGTAAAAAAATTACTTGAAATAGTAGAGGACAGTCCCAGCTTCCCTCAGCTCTCCCTGCTGGAGAACCACGTCAACCTTATGCATGGCATCAAAAATCTAGACTTGAGTCAGACGTCCAAAGCCAGACTTCCTGCTGGAGAGACCTCCCAGGTGAAAGCTTTGAAGAGACCAGCTGCTGAAGTTGAAGTTGCCCTAGGCTCCACCAATGGACCCCCTGCCCCCTCCCCACCAAAAGACTCAAGGCCCCATTCCAGTGTGAAAAGTGCAGCTTTGCCACAGACTTAGGGCCAGAGTTTCAGAGTCACATACCTCAGCACATGCAGACAGCTCCACATCCCAGTGTCTGCTCTGTGGCTTGTGTTACACCTCATCAAACTCCCTCAATAGTTTACATGCCAGATCTATGGAGAAGGGAAGAATTTATGACTAAACAAGAGATAGAGAACATTATGAAATGCAAAATGGATGATTTTGGTTACATTAAATTAAAAAAGTTTTTGCACGAACAAAGCTAATGCAGTAGATTACAAGGAAAGCAGAAAGCTGGGAAACAATTTTTACAGTCAGTGTCTCTGATAAGGGTCTCATTTCTAAAATATATAGAAAACTGAGTCAAATTTTAAAGAATATGCCATTTCCCAATTGATAAATGATCAAAGGATATGAACAGGCAGTTTTCAGATGAAGAAATTAAAGCTATCTATAGTCATATGAAAAAATGTTCTAAATCACTATTGATTAGGGAAATGCAAATCAAAACAACCATGAGGTACCACATCACACCTATCAGATTGGCTAACATGACAAAACAGGAAAATGATAAATGTTGGAGAAGATGTGGGAAAATTAGAACACTAATGCATTGTTGGTAGAGTTGTGAACTCCAACCATTCTAGAGAGCAATTTGGAACTTTGCCCAAAGGGTTATAAAACTAAGCATGCCCTTTGACTCAGCAATACCACTTCTAGGTCTGTACTCCAAAGAGAACATAAAAATGGGGAAAGAACCCACATGCACAAAAATATTTATAGCAGCTCTTTCTGTGATAGCAAAAAATTGGAAATTGAAGGGATGTCCATCAAGCGGGGAATGGCTGAAAAAGTTGTGGTATATGAATGTAATGGAATACTATTATGCTATAAGAAATGATGAGCAAGTGGACCTCAGAAAAACCTAGACAGACTTATATGAACTGATGCTGAGTGAGGTGAACAGAATCAGAAGAACATTATACATAGTAACAGCCACATTGTGCAATGACTAACTTTTATAGACTTAGCTCTTCTCAGCAATGCAAGAATCTAAGACAACTCCAAAAGACTCATAATGAAAAATGCTATCCACATCCAGAGAAAGAACTATGGAGTCTGAATGCAGATTGAAGCATACTATTTGATCTCTTTTTTTTTCTCTTTTGTTGTTTTGTTTCTTCTTTCTCATGGTTCCTCCCACTGGTCCTAATACTTCTTTACAGCATGACTAATGTGAAAATATTTAACATGAATGTATATGTAGAGCTTATATCAGATTGCATGCTGTCTTGGGGGGGGGAGAAGTCAGATAAGGGGAAACAGGGCAGCTAAGTGGCATAGTGGATAAAGCACCGTCCCTGAAGTCAGGAGGACCTGAGTTCAAATCTGGCCTCAGACCAAACACTTGACACTTACTAGCTGTGTGACCCTGGGCAAGTCACTTAACCTCAATTGCCTTAAAAAAAAAAAAGAAGTCAGGGAAGGGGAGAAAATTGAAAACTCAAAAGTTTATGGAAGTGAATGTTGAAAACTAAAAATAAATGAATTTAAAAAAAGAAAATATAGAATACCTCATTGGGGAAAAAAAACCGACCCAGAAAATAGGAGAGATAATTTAAGAATTGTTGGTCTACCCGAAAGCCATGATCAAAAAAAGGGCCTTCAACAGCACCATTCAAGAACTTTTCAAAGAAAACCGCTCTGATATCCTAGAACCAGAGGGTAAAATAGTCATTGAAGCAATCCCCCAATCACTTCCAGAAAGAGATCCCAAAATTAAAATGCCAAAGAATATTGTGACCAAATTCCAGAAATATCAGGTCAAGGAGAAAATACTGTAAACAGCCAGAAAGAAACAATTTAAATATCATAGAACCACACTCAGGATTACACAGGACTTAGTAGCTTCTACATTAAAGGATCACAGAGCTTGGGATATATTCCAGAAGGCAAAGGACCTTGGGTTACAACCAAGAATCAACTATCCAGCCAAATTGAGCATAATCTTTCAGGACAAAAGATGGATATTCAATGAAATAATGGACTTTTAATCATTCCTGATGAAAAGACCAAAGCTGAACAGAAAAGTTGACCTTCAAATAGAAGAGAAGCATAAAATGGTAAACAAGAAAGAAAAAAAAACATATTATTCAATAAAGTTAAACTGTTTACATCTTTACACAGGAAGATGATACTTGTAACTCTTGAGAACTCTATCTTTATTAGGGCAATTAGAAGGAATATATATAGACAGAGAGTCTGGTATAAGTTGACTTTGATGTGATGATATAAAAAAAATTAAGGAGTGAAAAAAAGAATTGTACTGGGAGCAGAGGATAGGAGAAGCAAAATAAGGTAAATTATATCACCCAAAGAGATGCAAAAGACCTATTACAGTAAAAGGAAAGAAGGGAAGGGGGTGAGCATTATTTCAACCTTACTCTCATTGTATTTCACTTAAAGAGGGAATAATATACACACTCAGTTGGGTACAGAAATTTATCTTACCCAATAGGGAAGAAGGAGGAGAAATGGGAAAGAAAAGGGAGGGAGTGGACAGTAGGGAGGGCAAAAGTGGTAGTGGAAAGAGAAAAGAAAAGGGAGAGAGGCTGATAGAAGGGAGGGAAGATTGAGAAAGGCAGTGGTCAGAAGCAAAACCCTGGTGAAGAAGGATAAGATGAAAGGAGAGAGAAAACTACAAACAGGAGGGAAAATAGGATGGAGGGAAATACACAGTTAGTAATCATAACTGTGAATGTGAATCAGATGAACTCTTCCATAAAATGGAAGTGGATAGCAGAGTGACTTAAAAAACAGAATCCTACAACATGTTGTTCACAAGAAATACATTTGAAGAAGAGAGATACACACAGAGTAAAGGCAAAAGACTGGAGCAGAATATATTATGCTTCAGCTGAAGAAGTAAAAAAAAGCAGGTGAAGCAATCTTGATCCCAGACAAAGGAAAAGCAAAAATTGATCTAAGTAAAAAAGATAAGGAAGGAAACTACCCCTTGGTAAAAGGTACCATAGACAATTAAGTTGTCATAAGTTTGGTCATAATACCAAATATATATGCACCAAGTGGTATGGCATCCAAATTGTTAGAGGAGAAGTTCAGTGAGTTACAGGAAGAAATAGATAGAAAAACTATACTAGTTGGGGACCTCAACCTCCCCCTCTCAGAACTAGGTAAATCTAACCACAAAATAAACAAGAAGTTAAGGAGGTGAATAGAATTTTAGAAAAGTTGGATATGATAGATCTCTGTAGAAAACTGAATGGGGATAGAAAGGAATATACCTTTTTCTCAGAGGTACATGGCATCTACACAAAAGCTGATCATGTACTAGGGCATAAAAACCTCACAATCCAATGCAGAAAAGCAGAAATATTAAATGCATCATTTTCAGGTCATGATGCAATAAAATTACATGTAATAAAGGGCTATGGAAAAATAGACTAAAATTAATTGGGAACTAAATAATTTCATCCTAAAAATGAGTGGGTAAAATAACAAATCATAGAAACAATCAATAATTTCATCCAAGGGAATGACAATAATGAGACAATATGCCAGAACTTATGGGATGCAGCCAAAGCAGTTCTTAGGGGAAATTTTATATCTCTCAATACTTACATGAATAAAATTGAGAAAGAGGAGATCAATGAATTGGTCATGAAACTGGGAAAAAAACTAGAAAAAGAACAAATTAAAATCCTCAATTAAATCCCAAATTGGAAATTCTGAATATCAAAGAAGAGATTAAAAAATTATAATTAAGAAAACTATTGAACTAATAAATAAAACTAAGAGCTGGTTTTATGGGAAAAAACATAATAATACATATACCTTTGGTTAATTTGATTTAAATAAAAGAAAAAAGAAAACCAAATTACCAGTATCAAAAATGAAAAGGGTGAATTCACCACCAATGAAGAAGAAATTAAATCAATAATTAGGAGCTATTTTGCTCGACTGTATGCCAATAAATCTGACAATCTTAGTGAAATGGATGAATGTTTACAAAAATATGAATTGCCCAGATTAACAGAAGAGGAAATAAAATACTTAAGTAACCCAATTTTACATAAAGAAATTGAACAAGCCATCAATGAACCTGGTAAGAAAAACATCTCCAGGGCCAGAAGGATTTACAAGTGAATTCTATCAAACTTTTAAGAACAATTAATTCCAAAACTCTATAAACTATTTGGGAAAATAGGCAAAGAAAGAGTCTTAACAAATTATTTTTATGACATAAATATTGTGCTCATACGTAAACTGGGAAGAGTCAAAACAGAGAAAGAAAATTATAAGCCAACTTCCCTAATGAATACAGATGCAAAATTTTAAAATAAAATATTAGCAAAGAGATTACAGCAAATCACCAAGGTAATACACTATGACCAGGTGGGATTTATACCAGGAATGCAAGACTGGTTCAATATTAGGAAAATTAGGAATATTAGTATAATTGACCATAACAATAACAAAATCAATAAAAATCATATGATTATCTCAATAGATGCAAAAAAAAAGCTTTTGACAAAATATAGCACCTATTCCTGTTAAAAACACTAGAGAACATATGAATAAATGGAGTTTTCCTTAAAATGATAAGCAGTATCTATCTAAAACCATCAGGAAGCATTATATGTAATGAGGATAAGCTACAAACTTTCCCAGTAATATCAGGGGCGAAATAAAAATGTCCATTATCACTACTATTATTCAATACTGTAATAAAATATAAGCTTTAGCAGTAAGAGAAGAAAAATAAATTAAAGGAATTAGATTAGGCAACGAAGAAACAAAGCTATCACTCTTTACAGATGATATGATGGTATACTTAGGGATTCCTAGAGAATCAACTAAAACAAACTACTTTAAAAAATTAACAACTTTAGCATAGTTGCAGAACATAAAATAAACACACATAAATCATTGGTATTTCTATGTATTACTAACAAAGCCCTACAGCAAGAGATAGAAAGAGAAATTCCATTGAAAGTTAGCATAGATATTATAAAACATTTGGGAGTCTACCTGCCAAAACAAACCCAGGAACTATATGAACACAATTACAAAACACTTTTCACATGAATAAAGTCAGTTCTAAATAATTGGGAAAATATCAGTAGCTCATGAGTAGGCCAAGTTAATATAATAAAAATCACAATTATACCTAAATTAATTTACTTCTTCAGTGACATACCAATCAAACTACCAAATAATTATTTTATAGAGCTAGAAAAAACAATAACAAAATTCATCTGAAAGAACAAAAGATCCAGAATATCAACAGAATTAATTAATATCAACAGAAAAAATGCAAAACTTTGTGGCCTAGCCATACCAGATCTAAAACTATGTTATAAAATGGCAATAATCAAAACAATTTGGTACTAGCTAAGAAAAAGAAGGATGTATCAGTGGAACAGGGTAGGTACATAAGACACAGTAGTCAATCTGTATAGTAAGCTACTGTTTGATAAACCCAAAGACTCCAGCTTTTAGGATAAGAACTCATTATTTGACCAAAACTGTTGGGAAACGTAAAAATAGTATGGCAGAAACTAGGCATAGACCAATATCTTATACCATATACCAAGTAAGATCAAAATGAGTACATAACATAAACATAAAGGGTGAAACCATAAGCAAATTAGGAAAGCAAGGATTATTTTACCTGTTGGATTTATGGAGAAGGAAAGAATTTATGAACAAACAAGATACAGAGAACATTATGAAATGCAGAATGGATAATTTTGATTACATTAAATTTAAAAGATTTTGCACACAAAAAATGCAGCCAACGTTAGAAGGAAAGCAGAAAGCTGGGAAACAATTTTTACAGCCAGTGTCTTGGATAAAGTGAGCAGAATTAGGAGAACATTATACAAAGTGACAGCTATATTTAATGATAATCAAGTGTGAAAGAGTTAGCTACTCTAATCAAGACAATGATCCATGCAATACCAAAGGATTTATGATGAAAAATGCTAGAGAAAGAACTGATGAACTCTAAATGCAGATTAATGCATAATTTTTAATTTTCTTTATATCTCTTGTTTGTGTGTGTGGTTTGGGGGCTTTTTTGTGATATGGCAAATATGGAAATATTTTGCATGCCTTCATATGTATAATCAATATATTGCTTGTCTTCTCCAGCAGAGGGTAAAAGTAAGAGAAAGGGAGTGAAATCTGGAACTGAAAATTTTAAAGAATCAATGTAAACATTTTTGTAAATGTAATTGGAAAATATTTAACAAAATAAATAAAAATATATTTTTGAATGCATATAATAAAATGTAAGGGATGATGAAGAAAACCAATTATATTGAAATAAAGTTGTCAAACTACTTTTAAAAATAAGTTAATGGGCCCTAAGAAGTCCTGCCTTAGAAACTCAATCTTTGCATATACATAATATCCTGTACAACATACCTGCTAATTGATCATTTACCCTTTGCTTGAAGACCTCTAGTAAAGGGAGATTAACTCCCTTTGAAGGCAGCTCCTCCTACTTTTAATTAGCTCTAATTGTTAGGTAGATTTCCCCCCTTACATCAAGCCTTAATTTGCATCTTTGTAACTTCTATGGATGACCCCTATTTATGTCCTTCAGGACCAAAGAGGAAAAGTCTAATTCATCTTCATAATGGACCTTCGCTTACCAGACAACAGCTCTTCTGCCTTCTCTCTACCTGTCACTCTTTCCCTGGCCAAACTTCCCCATTTTTTCCCTCTTGATTCTTGACTTCTCAAGGCCAGTCATCATCTGGGTGTCCTCCTCTGGAAGTTCTACTACTTACCATTGATTTTCCTTAAATGTAGTGCCTAGAGTAAAACTTGAGATGAATTCAGACCAAGGCAGAGTACAAGATCACCATCAGTCTAGTCCTCAACCCTCCCAATCTTGTGACAGCCTAAGAGCACATTAGCTTTTGCGACTTCCCTGGTCACACTGTTGATCCCACTGTTTGTTCAGTCTTAGGAAGACTTCTGCCAAGTAGCATAACTGTTCTCCCTTCATTTATCCATTTCCCTTGACTCAACCCACCTCAGGTCCTTCCTTTCCCTTTCCCCTCATTAGCTTCCACTTCATTTCAAGGTGAGGATTTCCATTAAGCGTCAGGTGGTCTTGTTGTTGCTGTTTTCATCTGCCATTTGAGAATAAACATGCGCCCTGTCCAACCTATTTGCCTTTCAATTTTTTTTCTTCTAAGCAGTCACTGTCCAATTTGAAAATCAAAGCATTCCCACTCAGAGGTCTCAAAGACCACATTATGTTAGACTGCTCTGTCTCAGCTTCTTTAATACTGGGTGCTCATAGTCCTCGGTACACTCATAGAATATAAACAAGGCACTGACTTTGCCTTGTAAAAACTTACATCAAAAGCTGGTATGATACACATATAACCATCAGATCAGGGAGTTAGAGATGAAAGGAACCTTACAGGCCATCGAGTCTAAGATTCATTTCACCCCCAGAGGAGTTAGATTACTTATGTAGGGTCCCACAACTAGTGAGTTTCTGAGATGAAATTTGAACACAAGTTTTTCTGACTCCAATCCTAGTACCCTATACACTATGCCATATTGATATGTAATAATGATAGTTAGCATTTATATAATACTTGAAGGTTTAGAAAGTGCTTTTACATATATTATCTCAGTCTATCCTCACAACAACTGTGAGAGATAGATGCTATTACTATTCCAATTTTACAGATGAGGAAACTGAGGCAGGCAAAGGCTGTCTGTCAATAAACATTTATTGGGCACTTGCTATATGCCAGGTGCTATGCTGGGGATGCAAAGAAAAGTAATAGATAGATAGATAGATAGATACACACATACACACACACACACACACACACACACACACACATATACACTCATATTCCTTGCCATCAAGGACCTCAAAACCTAATGTGGGAGACAACATGCAAACAACTAGGAACAAATAAGCTATATACAGGATAAATTAGAAATTGAGAAAGGCTTCTTGTAGAAGGGATTTTAGCTGGGTCTTAAGGGAAGCCAGGAGGCAGAAATGAGGAGCAAGGGCATTTCAGGCATGAGAGACAACCAGTCTGGAGTCTGGAGATAAAATGTGTTAATGCATCAAAGAGTACAATCATGGAAAGGCTTGGGAGAGTGGGAGTTCAGTTTTGGGCATGCTGACTTTAAGATATCCACAGGACATTCGGTTCAAGATGTCTAATAGATAATTGGAGATGTGAGACCAGAAGCTTAACAGAGAAGTTGGGACTAGAAAAGTGACTTGCTTGGGTCACACACTAATAATTAGGCTAGTAAGTGTCCAAGGCCAGACTTGAACCCAGGTCTTCCTGACTCCAAGTCCAGCTCTCTCTGTCTTCTGTACCACAATAAACAATCACTGTGATGATTCAGATTTTGCTTCACACTTATTTAATGGAATTAGATGTGTTCCACAATACAAAGAACAATATTAGAAGCTCCATTATACAGCTCTTACTATTAGGAAGTTTTTCTTAACTTGAAGCCATAATTTGTCTATTAGCATCTAGGAAGTGGTTTAAGATTTACAAGGTTTTACCTATAACAACTATGTGAAATAGAAAAAAATGAATACTATTATCATCTACAAATTATAGAAAAGCTCAAGGTCACTCAGCTAGGAAATTCAAGGGCTGGGATTCAAATTCCACTTCCCTCTCTCCAAATTCAGAACTCTTTCCATTCTACCTGAAAAAAGGTGTAATATTTCATGATCATGTTTACCCAAGGAATTTTACTTTAAATAAAAGCATTTATTGAAAGATGAATCATAAAGGATATCATTTGTTTCCATCAAATTAAGTAAACCAAAACTCTAAAATCAAACAAGCTAATTCTTGTGAATAATACAGCAACCCATCTTTTAAAACCAAAATAGCTCCTCACAGTATTAAATCTACAGGAATTTTTGAGACATCAGGGTGTACCTAGGTACATCTAACACACCATATGCAAGTCTTGCATAATTCTGAAGTTGCCTCAGAAAGGCAAGGAAGTTACCTTGCATACAATGAGATGAAAAAAATGAGCTTAAATCATTATCATCATCAACATCAACAACAACAAGAAGCGTTGATTAAGTACCTACTGACTGCCAGCCACTGTGCTAACCCACTGGGGCTACCAATACAAACAAAAACAGTCTCTATTTGAGTTATCACTCTAATGGAAACACAACTCTGCATCTCGGTTAGAGTTAGGCTGTCTTTCTTCTCCTGGCTTACATCCCTCTAAATGTCAAGGGACTTTATTCTTTCCCCTTAGCCACTAAAACCTTTCCTTTCCATCCCCCTTCATTGATGTGTTTCTTAGGCATGTATGTGGTCTACATCTGTTGTCTTCTTATTTGTACTTAAACATCTCCAGGCAATATTCAATCTTTCCATGCCTACATATGCCTATAGTTATCATTTCAGAGAACTGAAGAGTTTTTCATTCATAATAGTCATCTAGTCCTACCCATCCACCAAAGGAATCAATGATATACCATAACTGACCTCTGCTCGAGGACCTGCAAAAAGAAGGAATCTACCACTTCCCAAGGTAATGCATTACAGCTTTTCTAATTAGGAAATTTTTTTCTTCACTTCAAACCTAAATTTGCATTTTTGCATCTTCTACTGATTGCTCCAAGTTCTGCCTTCTGGGGCCAAATGGAAGATGTCTAACCATTTTTCCATCTATTAGTCCTTCCAGTAATTGAACACACCTGTTACGTCTCCCTGAGTCATCCTTCTCCAGGTTAAATAAGCTGAACAGCTTCAATCCATCCTTGTATGTCATAGACTCTCACCATCTATTCATTCTATTTGGCTATGTGGTCCCCTCTGGAAGCTTTGCAGCTTATCAATGTTCATCTTATATCATGATTCCTGGAAGTGATCACAGTACTTCAGGTGGTGTCTGCTCAGGGCAGGGTACACAGGAACTATGACCCCTTTATCCCTTGATTCTGTGGTTCCTTTGTTGCAGCACAAGCTTTCATCAGCTTATTTGGTGGCTACATTACATTGAATCATATTGAGTCTAAACTAAACCCCCACACCTCTCTTAATACAAACTATCGTCTAACCATGCCTCCACCATAACTTGTGAAGTTGAATTTTGATCCCTGTATAAATTTTACACAATGCACTTAGATTTATAGTAGGGACTGAATTTTTATCTTACCAGGTTTGACCCTATGTTCTAGCCCATCAAGGTCTAATTTGGATTTTGACTGCTACCCAGTAAGTTAGCTATACCTCTTGGTTCCCAAGTGTCACCTGTGTATCTGATGAGCATCCTACCTATGCCTTTTTCTGTCACTGATAAACATTTTTTTTTTGGATTTTTTTTGGTTGGGCAATGGGGTTAAGTGACTTGCCCAGGGTCACACAGCTAGTAAGCGTTATGTTTCTGAGGCCAGATTTGAACTCAGGTCCTCCTGACTCCAGAGCTGGTGCTCTATCCACTGTACCATCTAGCTGCCCCCCCCATTGATAAAAATATTAAACAGAGCAGAGCAGAGTACACAGCCCTGGGGCACTCCAGCAAGGGCCCTTTGCCAACTTGACACTAGATCATTAACCCCTGATCTTTGATTCTGGCTATTCAACCATCTAGTGGTATTAGAGAGTGTTCCCTCATGACCCCTAGAATTGGATGCTCTCTTCTTACAAATAAGCAGTAAAGAGTAGAAAATTAGTTGTTCTTCAGTTGTGTCTTACTCTTCATGGCCCCATTTTAGGGTTTTCTTGGCAAAGATACAAGAGAGGTTTGCCATTTCCCTCTCCAGCTAATTTTACAGATGAGGAAAAGGAGGCAAAGGGGGTTAAGTGACTTGGCTGGGGTCACACAGCTGGTAAGTGACCGAGGCTAGATTTGAACTCATGAAGTTGAGTCTCTTCCTGAATCTAGGCCCAGCACTATATCCACCGTGCCCCCTAACTCCCCAGAAAATTAGGATCAGAGTCAAAAGAAAATCCTAATCCCTAGGGGCCACACAGACATGACAGAAACAGCAAGCAAGGTCCAAGAGCAAAACTCTTGAACCTCTTCCCACTGTTCCTGATCTCATGTTCAGCCATGTCTTGGCTACTTAGGTCAATATAGATATGTACCTACATGACAAGAACATGACAGAGTAGAGAAAAAGTTTACCTTAGAGCCTGGAAAACCTGAAGCAAATCCTACCTCAGACAAGATACCGCCTTTGTGACCCAGGGCAAGTCACTTAACACCTCAGTGCTCACAGGGAACTCTCCAAAACTAGTTGCAGAATGCTTTGTGGAATACCCAAGATTTAGCTTGAGATTCCAACTTCTACAGGAAGCCTTTCCTGACTCTCCTCTCCCTACTCACGAGTGCCTTCCCTTCACAAACTGCATTGTATTCATTATCTATCTACCTACTCTCATCTATCTAACTAGTATCTAGCATCTATCTGTCATCAATCTGGCATCTATCTGTCTATGTATCTATCGATCTATCGATCTATCTATCTGGCATCAATTTATCTAGCATCTATGTATCTATCAAGTATCTATCATCCAGCTAGCTAGCATCTATTTTGCATCTCTCCATCTATCTACTGGATATATTTATATAAGTACATTTTGCCTCCCTGTTTTATGAAAGCAGGAACTATTCCACTTTGATCTTTCTATCCCTACCAGCTATTTATAGTCTCAGAGAATTGTCTGGAGCACTGAGATAGTAAATGTATTGCCTAGAGTCATACACCCAGTAAGTATTTGAAATTGTACTTGAACTCAAGTCTTCCTTTAGGCCAAAACTCAATGTCATCTGTCTGCCTATCTATCTATCTATCTATCTATCTATCTATCTATCTATCTATCTA
>NW_020945237.1:4085116-4152647 GCF_900497805.2 Vombatus ursinus | reverse complement strand
CTATCTATCTATCTATCTATCTATCTATCTATCTATCTATCTATCTATCTATCTATCCATTTATCCATCTATCTATCGATCCATCAATCTATCTGATATATTTGGAGCTTTAAAAAAAAAAACCTTAGAAGTCATGTAATCCAAGTTCCTCATTTTACAAATAAGGAAACTAAGATTAAGTGACCTACCCTTAGTCACACAGGTAGTAACTGGAAGTGGCAGGGTCTGAATGCGATGCCACATCTAGCACTCACTCTACTATGGATTCTTGAAGGTCATATGCTGGGGTTGATGCATCTTTGGTCTTTGCCTTGCGCTCCCTACTCCTATCCTACCATAGCACCATGCCTTACAATCTGTCACTCATTGTCTATTGTCTGACTGATGCCCTGTAAAATTTCTTAAATATATTAGTAGTTATTTGAGATGTAATGGGCAACAGTGAGTTAATAATAGAATCTTTCAAAGCCTGCTGTTACCCCACAGGGAATGATTATTCTGAAATATTTTCAGGTCCTATATGTCAATGCTAATGCCAAAACCTGTGATTTCTTCAGTGTGGAAACTCCCTCAGTCTTAGAGTGTTACTCAAGGGTTGGAGAGATTTAGAGACTTGCCCTAGTTCTAGATCTAATAAATACCCTTGGGAGGATTTGAACTTAGGTCTTCTTGACTCCTAGGCCAGTGCTGTTCCCACTATGCCATGCATGCCATGAGTGCTCAGATTCCTTTTGACTCAAAATCCATAATGCTATTAGTATAGGACTTGAGGAGCTGGGTTTGAAACCCACCTCTGATCCTTAATTTCTCTGTGATCACAAGAGAATCACTCCTCTTTGAGCCTCAGTTTCTTCACCAGGAAAATGAAGTAAATAATAGCATCTCACGGGGTTGATGTGAGAATCAAATGAAATAATGTAAATAAGTACCTTGCAGTCCTTACACATCTATATCCATTTAAACTAGTGTTATTACTATGATCTGCCCCTTCTCTTTATTCCCATATCCAAATGCTTTAGTCATGTAATATCATTCCTTTGGTGACCTTCTCACTGACTTCATAGTCACTATTTTCTCTCCCCTCTAATCAATCTAAAATGTCATTAATAAAATAGTGCCATCGGAGAGCACTGGATAATCTAGCCACATACTTTCATTCCAGATAAGCTATTTGAGAAACATTGATCGAATATCGAGACACCTCCATAGACACAGATCCATTAAATTTCAGACATAGCAACATATGCAGAAATGATGGGCACCATCTATTGGTGGAACTTACAAACAAACATAAAATGTACTAACTCATTTATTTATGTACATAACAATAGTCAGTAAAAATTTATTAAGTGCCTACCACATGCCAAGCTCTGTGCTAAGCACTGGGTATATAAAAGGTATCAAATAAAAAGAAACTGAAGGGGGCATCTGGGTGGTACCAGGCAGCTGGGTTAGAAATAATGAGGTGACTACCTTGAATACCTTCCTTAAACTGAGGATGTGGGAGGAGCTCTGATGTCCACCTTCAATCCTCTCTAATTAAAGGGGAGAAAAGGCCCTAGGGGTAGGAGGTACTGAGGGGGTGTGAGCTCAGAGTTGATTTCATCTTGCAGGATGATGAGTTTTAGGAGACCATGAAATTTAGGAGAACAGGTGGGGTAGGAAATGAAGTATCCATTCATTCACTCATCCATTCAATGCATATTTGTTTAGGACCTGTAGCATATAGAGTGCCATGCTAGGTCTGAAGGAGACACAAGGCCCTTCTCCTCCAAGAGCTTAAAATTTTGTATGTTGGGGGTGGTTTGGGGAGAATAAGAAAAAACACATATAACTATAATCCACAACATTACACAATTAGCCCATTAGAAGGTAAAAACACAAAGTGCTATGTGAGATTGGGGGAGCGGGCAAGAAATCATTAGTAACAAGAGGAGGAAAGGAATCAAGGAAAACTTCCTGGGGGGAAGTTATGGCTTAAAGTAGAGATATAAAACCAGAGTGCAGCATAACTCCTTCAGGCCTAAGCAGATTAAATTGTGATTGAGAAACATTTACCAAAATAAGTAAAAATACAATACAATATAGATAATGTTGATCTGTGATTTTCTAAGTCAATATACTGCCTCAGGGCTCTCTTTTTTATGAGTTTGACACCAGTGATTTAAAGGATAGGTAGAAATTCAACAAGGAATAAGGAGCAAGGAGGTCATGTCATGCATTGTGAGTAAAGGCAGTGAGATGAGAAAGCACAGAGGATGTTCAGAGGGCGCAGAGTGGCACGTGTTGGCTCAAGTGTAGAGATAAAAGAAGCAAATAATCTGAGCGGAACCTAGAAATATGGTACCAGATAACTGAGCCTTGAATATCAGGTCAGGCTGTTGGCTCCAGCAGAGATTTTTTTTTTTTTGGCTAGGCAATGGGGTTAAGTGAGTTGCTCAGGGTCACACAGCTAGTAAGAGTTATGTGTCTGAGGTCGGATCTGAACTCAGGTTTTCCTGACTCCAGGGCCGGTGCTCTATCCACTGCACCACCTAGCTGCCCCCAGAGATTTCTTTTCAAGTATGGGTCAGACTAGATGGTTGCTGAGTTCCTTTTTAACTTTAAAATTCGGAAATTCACCACTCCAGTATCTTTGCCAAGAAAATACCAAATGGAGTCACGAAGAATCAAACACGACTGAAAAGAATGAACAACAAACAACTTTGCAAATGACAGGTTGTTGTGAGGATTGCAGTCTTGCCTAAAGTCACGCTAGTAAGGAGATAATATTCATAAAGCATTTTGCAAGCCTTAGCATGTTATATAAATGCTAGCTACATTATTATCATATAGCACAGGTTGGAAATTTTTTTTCATTGGAGATAAGGAAACATATTAAGAGAGCAAAAAACTGTGTAGTAGAAATTAAACATATCATTCAGTTCCTATGAATATGTTAGTGATGAATTTCTTAAGTAATACCTTCAAAAGTACTTAGGCTTTTGGTTTTGATTTTTAGAGGGGGCATTGATGGAGTCATCTAGATTTCTTTTTACTTTGAGAAAGAAAAAAGTAAGCATTTCATATTCAAGACTAAACTGGAAGGCGTCAGGAACCCCATTGGTTATGCCAATGAATTTCCTGGTTTCAGTGAATCCCAAAAAGTCTATTCTTTCTCATTCGCTGTTTTAAGAACTAAAGCTCTATAGCTTTAGAATCCCTAGTAGAGAACATCTCAATGTCTCCAACTCATAGATGTTTGGGATGGTATTTGAACGTATTATTAAGACATGGCTGCTGCTTCTCTAACTCAAAGTGGGTATCACCATAACCATTTAAAATCACACTCCATTGAATGCTAGAGACTAGAAGATGAAATTCATTGCCTGGCTCAGCAGGGAACAAAAAGAAATGCCTGAAACATCCTCTCTCCCAACTCTCTCCATTCTTATTTCTCTAACATGTAAGTTGAACCATGCTTCCATAGTTCACTGAGGGAATAAAAAAAAAAATACTTGTTTTTCCCCCAGTAGTCATGGAATAGGGGACCAGAACACTGGTCTCAGCTCTGCCATTAACTAAGTCTGACCTTGGAAACAAGCTACACATCTCCAAAGCTCAGTGTCTTCGTCTATGAAATGAGGAAACAAGTTGCTATGATTTCCAAGGCCCCTAAGAGTCTATGATTATGCCGCTGATTACTGTCAGGGGGTACAGAATGAGGTAGCTGTGTTCACCGAGAGCAATGTGACAAAATTATTTAATCACAGCAAGGACTTCCATCTTGCCATGGGAACACAGGAGTGACTGAATCTCCTTGCCTAGGAATACTCCTTTAAAATGCTTTGCAACCAGCCCTCTTTCTGTCCAATCACAGGGGCAGAGAGAGATTCAGTAGAACATTTCTGGAGTGCCCTCTAGGCACAGAGCCTCATGCCAGGCAGAAGAAGAAGAAGCCAGTCTCTCTTTTCTGTGGATCTAACAGCATGGTGTCAGGGTCATGCTTCAGTAAGAACTCTGCACATTTTTGGGAAATCTCCTGAGGCATATCCTAAACCCTACACCACTGCCAAATTCATTTTCATTGCATGTAGCTCTGAAGACACATCTTTTCCCAATTTAAAAATTGCTGATGTATCACCATTGCCTACCAAATAAAGTCTGGACTCCTTAATATTCTAGACCCTCAGTGATCTAGCTCCAACCTCTTGTACTCTGCTCCATTCTGAATCCTATTTTAAAAAGCTGACATGACCACTTTGCATTCAGCAAATTCTTCCCTCTTTCCCGACTGTTGGACTCTTATGTGTTTGGATGGCTTGTCCTTTTAACCTTTCAAAACTCACAAAGATACCATCTTCAGATCAATCACCCTCACCTAAAACTGAAGAACAAACAGCAGGCTGTGAAGACAAAGGTCCATATTTATGGGATCACAGGGAAGCCTTGAAGGTTTGAGACCTTCCTATTCCTTCTGCCTAGAATACCATCCCCAAATTTTCATCTGTTGAAATCCTTCTGATTTTTTAAGCCCCATCTCAAGAGTCACCATTTTTCTGGCAAGCTTTCTCTTTTTTTTTTCCTTTCAATAATCCTAGCAACTAAGTGATGTAATGGATAGAGAAGCTGGGTTGAAGAAGACCTGAGTTCAAATCTTGCCTTAGATACTTATCTAGCTACATGACTCAGGGAAAGCCATTTAAATCTCTGTCTTAATTTACTCATCTGTAAAACGGGGATAATAATGTTGTTGTTCAGTCATTTCAGTTGTATCCTACTCTTCATGACTTCATTTGGGGTTTTCTTGGCCAAGATATTGAAGCAGTTTGCTATTTCCTTCTTCGGCTCATTTTTACAGATAAGGGAACTGAGGTAAACAAGGTTAAGTGACTTGCCCAGGGTTATACAGCTAGTAAGTGTCTTGATTTGACTTGATGTGAATTCAGGTCTTCCTGACTTCAGGTCTGGTGCTCTATCCACCAGGCTACCTAGGTGCCCTTGGGGAGAATAATGGCACCTACCTAATAGGATTGTTATGAAGATCAAACCAAAGTAGAAAAAATATGTAAAGCATTTTATACCCTATTATTATAAACTAAGTATTGTTATGATTATCTTGCATATCCTTTATCACATTCTACTTTATTTTCTATTTGTTCATTTGAAGGACTAATATTCCCAACGAGACAATAGGAATATAATATTATAGGAGAAATAGGAGACTGGTCAATATGCTCAATTCTTTTAAGTCTAAACAGTGTGGATGACAGTGCTCAGCTGGTACAGTTCCCTGTATGGAGGAGGCTAGAGAGCTTGCTTCTTTGAGTCATAATGATGTGAAATAAAAGTACTTTGGTGAGATTTTGGAGCACGTGTAGACATTTCATAGCTTATTCCAGGCTGCCAAACATGTTGAGGACAAGATAGGCTGTAATTGTGGAACCAAAACTAGGGCACCTTCAAAAGGCCTTAATCAGATCCAGCCTCTCTCCTAGTTGGACTTTTGTGCTTGATTTAACTCCTTTGACAAAATGCACCTAAGTTGATAAAATGTTATGGGGAAGAGGTCTCAGGCCTTCAAGGCTGCCCTGTGATCCTATAAATATGGATCTTTGTCTGCACAGCCTGCTGTTTGTTCTTTAGTTTTAGGTGAGGGTGATTGATCTGGAGATGGTATCTTTGTGAGTTTGGATAGGTCAAGAGGACAAGCCATCCAAACATACAAGAGTCCAAGAGTTTGAAAATCCAAGGAGCAGGTTTTGCAACCAGCCCAGCATCAATGATGTGAACAACCAGCAGCTTTTCAAACCCAATCAAGAGGTAGTTGAAGATTCATCTGAGAGCAATGTTGCATCTGGAAATGAACTTGGTCAAACCAATTATATGTAGAAATTAGGCTAAGCTTGAGCCCACTCTCCCCAGAGATTGAAGTAGGACTGAAGTAGGATTGAAGAGTTTGCATCCTCAAAGTGTTGGGGAAAAATATGTATATTTTTGTTTCCTTTGTAACTATCAATTGACCTTTAATGGTTAAATGAAATTGGTATGCTAGTCACTAACAGCAAATAGAAGGGGAACACACATGTAATTGGGGGCTCAAGTAAATGGCGTAAGAGAAGAGACCCTGAGGGAGGGATATGGCAGACTGTCTCTATATATTGGCACTGGATATGAGAAAGATGAATATGAGATTAGGATTTAGCAGCTAACATAGGCACACTGGGCCAGTCAGTATAGATTAGTGAGCTGTGATGAAAGGCTGTAAGATCAAATTGTCTCGTGTATCATATATAAATTATAGGCTTCTGAATTCTCCTGGTCAAAAGTAGTCAGTGGCTCCCCATTGCCTCAGGGATGAAATACAATCACCTTAGCCTTTAAGATCTTCCACAATCTGCTTTCTTTTTAACTTCAGATTTTATTAATCATCTTCTCAAGCTCTATATTCCAACCAAACTGTATACTTCCTATTCCCCAAATAGATGTGCTCTCTCTTGTACAGACCTTAACTACCCTTTTTCCTCACTTCTGTTATGTGCTCATTTCATAGCTGAAAAATAATCAGCATCATTTTTATAGCATCCTTCTTCCCTATTGTCCAAAGATACTGTAAACTTTTCTTTGTTAACTTTTCTAGTGCCTCTAATACAGAAAGAGCTATAATTATGAAATTTGGCAAAAAAAAACCCTCTAGGACACAGCAACTAAACTACTTGCCCAAAGTCACCAAAATTATTAAAACTTAGGTGCCTTGGCTCTTAATCTTTTCAGTCGATACACTCAGCAAATGAACCAGGGAAGTTTGTTTAGCTAACAAATGAATCAAGCAGCTTGACTTACTTAATCAATGGTGATAGCATCTAGGCTTTATGCTTTGGGTGTAATCCCCATAAATTTGAATTGTAAGACATGACTGGCAAAGAAGACTTGGTCTTATGTCAGCTTTTATTTCTTGAAGCTAGCTTATTGTACTAGGTGGTTTTCATGCCCTGCAAATCTTGGAAGCATTCACAGTTTGTCTTGGAGTTATGCGGACAGGGCATTCTATAGCCCTTTGTCTTTGAAAAGTGAAATGAATGTGACAAAATGCCCAGTTTTAACTGACCCATTCATTTTCAGAGGAAGGTCTTGCTGTCCCGCCAAGAGATTAGGTTAGTCTTTCTGGGAAACAAAGGAAGCAATGAGTGCCTCTGAATGCAAATATTTTTTATAGTCTCATGTCCTTCCTTTTTTTTTTCCTGAAGTAAGTAAAGGAAAGATATGTCTAAAGGCAGGGCAAGGGTATAGCCACCCTGGTGGAGAAAAATATCCTTTGGCATTCTGAAGTTTACCTTTAAGTCAATGTTTAGAACACTGAAGATATTTTTCCATGATCCAAATATTCTCTGAAGAAGTTCAGTTTCCAGACTAGTTGAAGAAATTTCACTTGATCTAGAGTGTTCCTAAAGCATGGTACTCTCCTTTTAGTACTAGAGAAATAAGCCTCCCCTAAAATCTTTGGGGCAAAGCAAACTTGAGTTTTGACTTTGCCTGGAGTACATCATTTCTTAACATAGTCCAAGCAATGGGACCAGGGATTTCTCTTCTTTCTTCCCCCACACATCAAGGAAAAGGCTTGAGAGGAAAGATTGGAATGAGGACACTGGAGGTAAAGAAGTGAAAAGCTTGTGAGGAACCTGCCTATCATTTGGTATAAACCCTTGGAGACAATTCTTGATCTGAGCCAACTCTCTGTCAGCCCCAGTGCACTGTTACATGATGACTGCATTGCAGAGTTATATTACAAAATATATAGATAGAAAATAAAGACAAAAGGGAACTGAGGAGGTCAAAGAAAGTTTCTTGGTGTAAGCAGCATTTTAATTGGGATTTAAAGCATGGATAGGAATTCAACAGGCAGAAAGGGAAACTGAGGGAATTCCAGTCTTGGGGAACAATGGGAACAGAGATGAGAGTTCAATAAATGTACAGATGCCGAGAGCTGTCCAGTTGGGTAGGAGAATAGAATATAAGGAAGGAAGTAATAGGAGAGGTCCTGAAAGGTGAGGCAGTGTCAGTCTGTGGAAAGTTGTGAGCATCAGTAAAACAGAGGAGTGTTAACTTTCCTCAGAAAGCAGAAGGGAGCTCCTGGAGATTTTTGAGCAGTGAAGTGACACGACTGAATCAGTTAATAAGAAAGGTTATTCATGTTGCAGTTTGAAGGATGGACTAGAGAAGGGAAAGAATGGGAGCAATGAACAAAACTCAGCCTCTTGGCTTCTCCCTTGCTTTCTTATCCCCTTTCAGATTTCCTGAGGGTTTTCACATCTAACTGCCATGGAAAAATTGTAGTGTGGATTGAGCACTAGACTTGGCTCAGGAGTTCTAAGTTCAAATCATATCTCAGACACACATTGTAGAATAATCTACAAGATACCCTTCCCTTAAAGCCTCAGTTTCCTTATTTGTAAAATAGAAATAATACTTGTCTTGCCTGTCTCAGAGGTTGTTGTCAGGCAAGCATGAATTAAAAGAGTCAAAAGAGAAACCAGCTCACTTCATGGGAGGGGTAAGAACTCCCTCTCCTATACACCCCCTTTATCTAGCTCATATCATCTATCTATACACGTAAGTGAGAAGAACAGGTCTTCCAATACAGATAGAATGAAATAAAATAAAATCCATCTCAATTTTAGATATTACAGGGGACTTTGGAAGAAAAGCTCAGTTTTAATCTCAACTCTGCCACTTACTAGTTACCACGTTTGTCATTTGACCTCTGGGAGCATCTCAGCTTCCATGTTTATAACGAGAAGATAGCAATCCTTAGACTATCTACTTCTGAGGAAAGTATTTTGTAACCTATAGAGCACTTTAGAGAGGTAAGCAATTATTTAGAAGAAACTCTAGATTCTGTGACTCTCCTGTCTATTTTGTCAGAAATGGGACCTTGATTCCAAAGAAGAGAGGAGGAGGAAAGATAATAGGGATTGAAGATGCTATCCACAAGATCAGTAGGAAAATGGAAAGGAGGTGTGGAGGGGTGCCATGGATGGTGTATTGTCCCTGTGCTATGACCAATCTATCAGTCTACATACTATAGACCCTGCCCTGTCCAGTATCAAGACATGCTGGGAGGTAACAGCTTTTGAGAGTGTGGATTCCAAATATTAGTCAGATATACAATGTGGCAAAGGAAAGGGAAGAGAAGTGGGAAATCCCAAGTTTGGTCAAGTGAAAAGAGAATTTCCTATCACTCCCAAGCTGGTTCAGTCATTCTCACATGAGAGACTCAGGCAACTAAATGATTTTTACAAATAAATTCATGTAAGCCTGCCTTACCAAATCTATGATTTCACTGGGGTTGGGAACTTTCAGAGGTGAACTACTATGAATACAGATCACCACCTTCTATGCAACTTATAGTCTTCAATATTAACTGAAAGCACAGGAAAGTTATCACTTCCTGTACAGCCTATATAACTCAGAGGAAGGATTCAAACCTAGGTCATCTCAACTCCAAGATCAGTTCTCTATCCAAGCATATCCAAGATATGCTGCTTCATCTGGCTCACATTATATGACACCAACCACACCCAACAAATTGTTGCTGTGATAATCTAACTTTGACTCACCTCTCCCTCTCTCTCTCTCTCTCTCTCTCTCTCTCTCTCTCTCTCTCTCACTATTTGCATGGTTGTTTTGGTTTAGAAAATAGATAAATATTTTTCTGACATAGAAAAAAGGATGTATTGGCATATTTTCAAATGATATGGGCTCTAAACACAATTCACACAATAACGACTATATTGTCTTCTAAATGACACATTCATACTGGACCAAACAGACTTTAGAAGCCATAAGCTTTCATGGGCTTCCAAACTGTGATTCAGCATAATATAATTTTAATTACTAAATTTCTCTCTCTAGTCATATTCTACTTCAGCTTCTGAGGATTCAAGATGACCCTTGGTCTTTTGCCTTAGACAATGATTTTTTTGTTCACTCTCACTCTCTCTCTTTCTATGGTTTCAGGAAGTCTCATCATAAACATACAATTCAGAGTCATTGGTATTGACTGAGAAACATTACACCTGAACAGAGAGAGAGCAGCATTGTACTATTAGCTGCCAAGGATTTAAAATAGAGCATTAGCCTTCAAACACTTGAACTAGTACACAAGCCACTTAAAGTAATCCTTGAGCAACCTTCTTATTTTCTACTATCCAGCTTATAAAACATGTTTCTCCACTTTAAAAACACATTCTTGGGTCCCTACCACTTTTTTCAGGACTTGTTTGTTTCCCTAGAGGGTACTAATGAATGAATATCTGAGAGGAAAAAGCATGATGTGGTGGAAAGAATGGTAGCTCCTGAGTCAAAGGACATGAGTCCAGATGCCAACTCTACTACCTACTACCTGAGAGACCTTGGGCAAAACACTAAACCTCTTTGTGCCTCAGTTTCTTCATCTGTAAAGTGAGGGAACTGGACTCAATAACCTCCCAGGCCAGCTGTGGCTCTAGGAGTCATTCACTTCAACAATCATTTATTAAACATCTGTCACATGCAAAACACTGTCCGAGGTGCTGAAAATAGAAAGACAAAAAATGAATCCATTTCTGTCCTCAAGAAGCATTGTACTAGAACTCATAGAGCACCTACCACATATCAAGTTTCATAGTAAATATATTTTACTTTTTTGCCCATAGCAAAAGCAAATTCAATGCAAAGCTGCGAATGATGAATGAAGGAATGAATGAATGAATGAAAGCACACATATTATGTACTTTTGATGTGAAAAGTACAGGGGATACAAATAAAAAAGAAAACAAACCCTGTCCTCAAATGACTCGAAAGTCATGAGAGAGTGATATGTGGCCGGGACCAATGAGTCAGGAGACCCATGTTTTAGTCTTGGTTTTGTCACAAACTAGCTATGTGACCTTGGGACAGTTACAACTTCTCTGGGGCTCAGTTTCTACATCTATTAGATAGGGGCAATGATATCTACTCTACCTATCAATAATGAATGTGGAATTGCTATGCAAAGGAAAAAAAACACTGCTCATATTTAAAATAGTAATGTTAGTTTTTACTAGAATGCTTTGTCTGGTTTATAGGTGTACATCTCAGCAGAGAGCTGGAGAAATTGTGGTGGATTTAGAGAATAGTAAAAAATAAACACATGTTTGAAGAGCAAAGAAAATAAATAGCTCACATGTATTTATCACTTTGCAGTTAAAAACATTTTCCTCACAGCAGTCTATGAATAAGGTAGCACCAATATTAGTATGTGTATTTTATAGATGAGGAAACAGAGAGCCCAAGATATTGTGAGTGAGTCAGGCTGCTCACTTTTCCTAATATTTCTTCCTGTGTTCCTATGCTTATTCTCTTTTAGGAAAGCATTCATCAGTCTTCTCTTCTATATGAAATGAGCAGAGTTATTTTCCCATCTCTTGATATGTAGCGTAAAAATACACTTTGAGACAGATCTGGGTATGTCTCTTATCTCTGACACAGAGCTGTGCAACCTTGGTTGAGTGACTTCAAATCTCTGATGTTCAGTTTCCATCCTTGTAAACTGAAGAATATTATTTTTGCTTCCAACCTCATGGAATGGTTGTAAATAAATTGCTTTATAAAGTTAAAGCACTATAAACGTATCAGACATCTAGGGTGTGCTGGAGCTAGGATTCAAACTCAGGTCTTCTCACTCCAAGTACAGGGATTTTTCTACTACATAGCCATGAAAGATAACAAGATAAAGGAATGATGAAGAAAATATAAGGAAAGATAGATGAAAGATAAATAAGGATATCGTATGGGGGAACTGTTGAGTAGTATGTTAATAAGAAGCAGGAAAGTCATGAAGAGTTATTAAATGGAAGAATGAGTCATTTAGTTTAATTTTAGGAAGAATTCCCTGGAAATTTCAGTTGCCTAAAGAGACTATGGATTTTTATTTCCTGAATTATTTTATTTTATTTAAATTGTTTATTTATTATTATTTTATTTTATTTATATTTATTTAATTTTATTTCCTGAATTATTTTAAAGCATCTAGTAAGATGTTGATTTGTTCAGCATAGGAGAAGAGATATCTGAACAAATTCCAGAAAGTTCTCTCAGGTCTTTATGATTTTCCCTACCTTCACCAATGGTTTTAGAATGATTTTTTAAGTTTACTAAATTTGACATTTCAAGGACTCTCACCTCACTAAAATTTCACTCTATCTCCTCACCAACACAAAGTGTTTTCCATTCACTAGCAAAGAGAGACTGAACCACAGACACCATTTGTCTTGGAACACATGAACCAATCTTCTTTGTAAAAATACACCTTTTACTCTCCTATTTCATGAGAAAATTCTATATTATATCTAATTTAAAATGGGATTTCAAGAACGTATCCTGTATGAAGCCCACTTTGAATCATTGATTAATGCCCATTTGTCATAATGGCACTAATAATTACAGGACCAGAGATGTTGAAACAATTTCTTGATGTCAATGTGAGCATTAAAAGTCATAAATTTTCCCAACCTACTTCCCCAGAAATGTAAAGTGGGAGAGTAAACCAATGCTAGAGGGATATCTAGAATCTATAACTTGAGAGTCTATATATTTTGTCAAAGCATCATATCTTAAGAAAAATACTCTTTACTAAACTAGCATAGACTTTTGTGAAACTGAAGATTGTACAGCTTTCTCTAGCCTAAACAAACAAACAAACAAAAAACTAGGGTGATTTTAGGCCTGTCAAATCTGCTTTTATAATAAAAAGACAAGGTATATATTCAAAGAATCACAAAATCTGAGTAAGAAAGAACCTCAAAGGTTATCTAGTTTAATCTCCACTTGAAGAAGAATGCCTTCTACAGTAGCTCCAACAGTGATTATCCATCCTCTGAAGACCCGCAAGGAGATGGAACCCACTACCATCCAAAGTATTCCATTTGCAGACAGTTTTATTGTTTGGGCTTTTTTCCCTTACCTCAAGCTCACATTGGCTTCTTTGGCATTCCCTTACTTCACTCCTATTTATTCTCTCTGGGGCCAATCAGAAAAAGTTTAATCTTACTTTCTCAAACCAACATCTTCAGTTCCTTCAACTAATCCTTTTAGTTGATGTTCTCCAAACCTCTTACCAATCTTGTGACTCTGTTCTGAATGTACATCACCTTGTTCAATGGGATACTTCAAACTGAAAGCATTCTGTGGTAACCTGACCAATGCAGAAAATAGAGGAACTGTTACTCCCTAAGTCTGGGTGCCATGCCACTTAGGGCAGTATTAGTTTTTTGTTTTTCTGTTACAATCTTGGCTCATGTCAAGCTTGCAATTTGCTAAAGGCTTAAGAGTCCAGGGTCTAGTTTTACAGAACAAATCCTTTTATTAAGGGGATTTGTTCTGTGAGGTTGAGATTCAGTCAAAAGGCTACTACACTTGAGGACCTTGAGAGTCACATGTGGCCTTGAGGCTGCAGGTTCCCCACCCCTGCTCTAAGCAATTTTCACTGAAAAGTTTTAGTGAAATGTTTCTTCCATCTGATATTTATAAAGCTTTTGAAGCTTTTGAAGCTCCGTGAAGAACTTTATATTTATCTCTATGTGTGTAAAAACAATTTGTAAATTTTAAAGTCAACCAATCGCTCAGTCCACAAGCCTTTATTAAGTGCTTACTGCATGCCAGTATGCTAAGCACTGTGCTAAGTATGAAAAATACAAAGAAAGGTAAACAGTCCTTGCCCTCAAGGAGTTCACATTCTAATGTGGGAGACATTATTTAAATAGCTACATACATATACCATACAAACATGCAATGCAGAGTAGATGGGAGGTAACCTCAGAGGGAAAAGAAATGGTGAGAGGAGGGTAGGAAATGTCCTCCTGCAGAAACTGAGATTTGAGCTGAGACTAGAAGAATGCAATGGAAATTAAAAGGCTGAGGTGAGAAAAGACAGCATTGTCGCTATGGGGATAGAAAGGCATAGATCAGGGGAAATGAAATGTCATTGTAAGGAACAGCAAGAGCAGTACAGCTAGATTATAGATTGTGTAGAGGGGAGTAAATCGCAGCAAGATGTTAGCTACTTATTATCTTATTTAATTTAGCCAGGGTGTCTGGATTCTTGAGATCTTTTTTGGTTACTATGATATCTAAAGGGTTAACTACCCCTCCAAGTTACATGTCATCTGTAAATGTGACAAGCATAACCTCTATGTCTTCATCAGAGTCAATGACAAAAGTGTCTAACAGTACAGGGCTAAGGAAAGAAGCCATGGGTAGTCCACTAATTGACATAAATTCCAAGTTGACTTAGACTCATAAATGACTACTCTTTGAAATATAAGACCAAAAGCCATTCGACTTATCAAATGATATTAACAAACAGTTCTTAAAAGAATTGAAAACTCTTAACTACCATGTGTTCCAAATAATTAATAATCACAGAAACGAAACCCTAAAATTCTATGTCATACCCAGTAAAATGGCAAGATGACAAAAGATAGAAAAAGTCAATGTTGGAAGGGATATAGAAAGATAGACACACTAATGCATTGTTGATGGAGTTATGAATTGGTACAATTATTCTGGAAAGCAATTTAGAATTATGCACATATAATAACTAAAATAATCATGCTCTTTCACACAGAAATTTCATTGCTACACATATCCCATGATCATTGACAAAAGGCTTCATATAAATATAAATATAATCATCAGATATACACCAAAATGTTTTAACAGCACTTTGAGTGGTAGGAAAGAACTGGAAACTAAAGCAAATGCAATGGGGAATGGCTAAACAAATCATAGTATTTGAACATAATTGAATATTTCTGTGCTATAAAAAAGATGAGTATAATGAATATAGAGAAGCATTGAAAGACTTGTATAAGCCACTGCATAGTGAAGTGAGAAGTGATAGCTAAACATTATGACTATAACAATGTAAATGAAAAACAAAAAACAAAAAACTACAAAACAATCAAAAGTGAATACCATGAAACAAAGAATAAGTCTAGCCCCCTTTCCCACCAGGTGTATTCCTTAGATTGGACTCCACCATGCCCTCAGTAAACTCTCTCATCAAGAAACTCATCAACCAAGAGATTGCATCACTTTTAGTACTCATTCCACGTCAGTACCTTTAGTATCCTCTGCCCTTCTGATTAAAAGACCAGGATATGGAGCAAAGAACTCTTTCCAAAGCCTCCTTTTAAAGAGGGATCCAAGACTAGCCATGTTTTCAGTCCCCACCAGTTGCTTTCCTTGGACTGTACTCCACCATGCCACCTTTTCAGTTTCCTTTTTTGTATTGTTTTCACCCATTAGATTGTGAGCTCTTGGAGGGTAGAGACTGTTTCTGTTTCATATTTACATCCCTAGTGCCTAGCACTGTGTCTAGCACAAAATAGGCACTTAATGAATGTTTATAGACTGTGTGAGAAGATACTTCCTCTTCTACAAAAGTCAAGATCCACAGGTATAAATCATAGCACATAGCATCAGATGTTTTCAATATGTGAATCTGATTTTTTGAACATTTTTCCCTCTTCTTCCTATTTTTCTTTCCTTAAAAATCTGTTTTATAAGGAACGGCTCCCTAGAAAGAGCATAGGGATACAGGGGTAAATCTAGGCAATGCAAAACAAAAGATATCAATTTAAAAGTTATTTTAAAATGCCTCCTCTTTGGTTCTGATAATTTAATCAGTATTGATTTCATCTAACTGTCATTTGTCATCTAGCCTACATACACCTTGTCTCACTAGGATAGCATGAAGTATTTTGTCAAAGGTTTCATTGAAATCTAAGTGCACAATGTCTATGGGATTTCCTAGCTCTATCAGTTGAGCTGACTTCATCAAAAAGAAAATGAAATTAGTCTATCATGACTTATTCGTGATGAAGGCATAGAGGTAACTGGAATCATCCCCTTTCCTTTGAATTGCTCACAAACCTTCTCTTTAAAAATGTGATTGAAGCTTTTCCAGAAACAGTAGTCAGCAATTGGCACATAGTCTGCAAATTCCACTCTCCTATTTTCTTAAAAATCAAGACATTTGCCCTTCTACAATCCTGTGACATCTCTCATGTTCTTCCATGACTTTGAAGAAATCACCGGTAGTCACTCAGCAATCATGTCTACAATGTTTTAAGATGTAAAACATAGTTTTTCTGCTAAATTGAACTCAGGTGCTTTTCAACCATTTCCTCACTAATCATGGGTTTTCATTCCCTTTATAACCATCTTCTCAGAATGAGCATGTTTTTGTAGGTATCCAGGAGGTGCTAAATGTTGGTGGCCTGCAGTGACACGTTACATGATTTCTAACATTTCCCTGCATAATCTGCTTCAAGGGATAAATCCAAGCTCCCTAAATATGACCTTTCTGTAATTTCTGGTGCAAATGACCCAGTCCGGAATCACTATCCCTGATAGAATGTAAGCTCTCTGAGAAGAGAGAAGGCTTAATTTTTTGTATTTCTTTCCTCAACAACTGGCACAGTGCCTGGCAGAAAGTAAGCACTTAAGTACTTTTTCATTGAACCCTTCTACTTCTGTATATCAACCCGCATGACTTCTTTGAAGCTTTTTGTCAACATATGATTGAGTCCATGTATCTCCTATTCATGGAGACATTTTTGGTCCTGCTCCTCATCTTAGCCATTTCTTAGTCTCCATTAGAAGGCAAATCCATAGTGCTTATATTCTTTAAGTCAGTGGCATATACCTAATGCTAACCTTTTCTATTGCCATGAGAAATGATGACTATAAGTTTTCATTGATTTATCATGCAACCTAAGAATATCTGTTTATCCTCTTTTTCTCATTCTTCTATATAAACATGTCACTAGTTTGTGATTATCTATACATGGCTATTCCTTCCATCAGGAAAGATCCCAAACTTCCTTGATAGTCTTCAGTTCTAGATGTTGTGTATGAAGTGCTGCGATTAAAAATATTACCATTCTTTAGCCAGATCTTCAGATGATGACCCTCTCCAGGCTTAGCTACACTAGTCCTCATGTAACAGTCATGGGAGTCTGTCACTGGGATGGCACTCAAAACCTGTTATGCTTGGCAGGAGCTGCAGGAACTTTCCTTCTACTGATACCATTATTACCATTGCCACCATGGCTGACATCATTATTAAGTAGCTCATGTTTGTAACAGGAAAGGAAATTAGCAAACACTTATCAACATTCTAATTACACTTAACTTGTCTGCTTTAATGATTTAGATATTTGAACTGAGCTCTTCTCCTTTAACTTGGACCTGTAATCAAGTGATATTTTAGAATTTCTACACATCTTGCATTTTGTAGATACTGATGTTTTCACATATCAAAGGGCAAGGCCTTACCCTAGTGAATTGTTTTCTTTCGTAATAGAACCATAAAAACCTCTAATTTACTAATTTTCTAAAACCCTACAAAGGTCATTAGCCTAAAAGGGTCTTGACTTGTAAATTAAATGAACTTGAAGATACCTTAGAAGACATTCTCCATTTAGCCCAGTTAACTCATTTCATACCCATACTATGGCATGGATGAATATCAACATATGCCTATTCATTTCATTAATTAATATCCTCCAAATTAATCATATTGATATCACTTTACTTGGAACAGTGCAACCTCTAATGTCACCATTACAATATCATTCTGAGTGGGATTTTTTATGAAATGATTAACTGTACATTTTATTGGGTTTACAGTTTTGCCAGAAATCAAATAAACCAAGTTATTTAAAATGATGCATTTTGATTGCATTATGAAGTAGATATCTCCAGAAAAACATATTAATGTATACATATATGTGTATATAGATATAGATTATATTTAAAGGAGATTGTTAACAGGACTGAAGAAAGTTCCAATTAGAGCAATAATATGGCATAATACAAAGGATCCTAGACTCAGAGTCAGAAGAGACTTGGGTTTGAATCCTGCTTCTTAACATTCACTAGGTTTGTGACTATGAGAAAGTCCCTTAATCCCTCTGAATCACAGCTTCCTCATCTATAGAATTATAATACTTGCAATTATAAAATCACCTTGAGATTCAAACGAGGTATTATTTATTGAAAATATTGTAAAAACAATGACCTAAGACAATTCTAAAAGACTAATGATGGAAAATGCTATCCACATCCAGAAAAAAGAACTATGGAGTCTGAATGCAGATCTAAGCATACTCATTTCTTATTATACCTTTTCCTTTCTCATGGTTTGTCCCTTTTGTTCCAATTCTTCTTTCACAACATGACTAATGTGGAAATATGTTTAACATGATTGTACATGTGTAGTCTATATCATATTGTATACTGCCTTGGTGGGGGGAGGGAGAGAGAAAAAACACTTGGAACTTAAAATCTTATAAAAAGAAATATTAAAAAGATCTTTACATGTAATTGGAAAAAATAAAATACTATTAAGTGGTAAAAAAAGTATTGTTAAAAATACTTATTAAGGCTCAGATTCCTTAAGAGTCTGGTCTGGTTGTACTCTCATTACAAAGGCTCAGATTCTTAAAATCTGGCCAATAGGGCAGATTCTTAAAATTTCAACCACCCTGTCTGGTGTTCTAATACATCTTATTCATGTCTGACTGAAAGAAAGTTTGAGTGCCCTTGAATTTTGGGTTCCTAGCACTCCTAGACCTCAACACATACTTTTCTCTCCTATGACACTTCCACTCTTCTGCTACTGGCCCTCATCACCTCACACCTGGACTACTACAATATCTGCGGGTGGGTCTGCCTGCCTCGAGTCTCTCCAAGCTCCAATTCATCCTCCATTCAGCCACGAAAGTGACTTTCCTATAGTGCACTATCCCCTACTCAATAAATTCCAGTGGCTTCCTATTACCTCGAAGATCAATTACAAAATTTTCTGTTGAGTGTTCAAAGCCCTTCAAGAACTAGCTCTCTCCTACCTTTCCAGTCTTCTTACACTTTATTCCCTCCCACATACACTTCAGTCCAGTGACACTGGCCTTCTGGCTGTTTCACAAACAAGATACTCCATCTCTCAGCTTTAAGCATTTTCTCTGGCTGTCCGCCATACCTAGAATGCTCTCTTTCCTCATTTCTACCTACTGGTTTTCCTGGCTACCTGTAAGTTCCAACTAAAATCTCATCTTCCACAGGAAGCCTTTCCCAAGCTATCTTAATTCTAGTGCCTTCCTTTATATAATTTGTTTACACCTTCAGCTGATCTTCAATATTTGCATGTTTAACTTTCATGACTTTGAGCATTCGCATGATTTTATTAGTAACCTCATTCTAACTTTTGGGTTGGCAATGGCACACATTCTCAGCTATCCTCAGGAGAGAAATAAAAGAGAAGGTGCCATGTGGGCAAGTTTGTGGAGCAGTTGGTATCTGACCAGGCACTTCATTGGTCTTGTTAACTCTACTGTTGTAAAGAACGTTCAGTGCATTCCTTATATCTTTTAATTATTTGCCTTCAAAACTCACATTTTATGTTGCAATTGTGTCCCCAAAGCATAGTGCAAGTCCTTTGGGCTCTCAGCCCAATAGTGAAAAGTCAGTGGTATAGCTTAGTGAGAAAATAAAGGTATTAGATAAACTTTGTGTCAGATTAAATGCCAGCAACTGCTGTTACTGAGAGTTTAGTGTTAACCAACTGAAGATTCATTATATCTGAAAAAAAGGAGAAAAGTGTTCATGAAAGTGTTGGTGAATCCACTCCAGAAAGTACTACGTAATCTCTCAGGTACAGATGAGGAAGGCAGCAACAAAGAGCCTCTTCTTTGTTTTCTGACATGGCTTGTTTCTGACATGCTGGATAACAGCCACCAACCCATGGAGGTTGCCCTCCTAGAAGTCTCTGCTTGCAGAACCCAATATTTAGCGGGTCCCACCAAGCTTGGAAAGGCTTTGAACCTGAGAATGGACTATTTGTGTTATCTGAGGCACATCCTAAATTTGGAGAGACTTGTCATCATGTTGGTCATGGGATCATGAGTTTTTTGGCCAGAGCAACTCTCAAAAACAGAGAGTTAAGTTGTAAAGGGATGTAATGCATTTCAGTGGAGGGACTGCCCACCTCAATAACATCACAAATCCTTGAAATACCAAAGTATGGCTATGAAAAATCAGAGGGGAAACAACACAAAAAGTACAATGATGTCATTGAGCTAGAAACTTCATTTTATTTTCTCTGCGGTTCTTATTTCCTTTAGGAAAACAAATAAAAGCCAAGAACAGATTTTAAAAAAATACTTATTAACACTGTGTCTAACATGAAATCATTTATCTAAAGTGTTTTTTAGACTTTAAATGATTATATAAATATCACTTATAATAATACCATTATAGTATCATTTGTGAGCTTATAAGCTACTTTAAAAATAGCTATTACAGGGGCAAGCTAGGTGGCACAGTGGATAGAGCACCGGCCCTGAAGTCAGGAGGACCTGAGTTCAAATCCGGCCTCAGACCAAACACTTGACACTTACTAGTTGTGTAACCCTGGGCAAGTCACTTAATCCCAATTGCCTAAAAAAAAGTAACTATTGCAATATTTATTTTTATAGACTTGCTCCAAATATGAACTGGTCACCAAGGGAGGTAAAAAATGTCCTATCGCCCTTTAACCATAAAGTCATTAGCTTATTTGTTTGTCTCTTCCTTCTTTCTCCATTCATATTGCTAGCTCCCAATTGCTGAGTCTGTAGCCAACAATCCATCTGCCCATCACCATGCTAATGTAGCACCTCTTATTTTCCTCTGCTCAATATCATCTTCCAGAAAGTAGCTGGCTTACAAGAAAGCAATACGTCTATTTTCCAGCAATGACCTCTCCATCTCACATGTGTCATTTCCCATCCACTCCTCATTTCTCTCTTGCCTCTACACCCAAAAAAAAAAAATATTGGAAATGAACATATAAGACTGCTTGGAATGTTTATAATGGAACACTGCATGTCCATCAGAATGTCCTCACTTATAGGTTACAGCCTGTCTAACGTCTGCTGAAAGAAATGCAATTAGTTTCTGGAGGTCTAAAGTCAAACACATTGTCTTAGAAAGTAGTTTTAGAGCAAGTCGCAGAGCTCTCTACTTGGTAATTTAAATGACTGACCATTCAATTTATGAGTATTCCCTGCAATAAAATCCAGCCTGAACTTAATAATAGCACATTTTATGTGACAACGATGACAATTGCAATCTATAGTTACTGCAGCCGCCCTTTGGTCCTGGGAAAGACGCTGGTATCAATTATACACACTTGCCATTTATCAGACTTAATGTGGCAGGCGATTGAGCTCAGAACCATCTCCAACTTGACTTCTACATTTACCATTTTCTAATCCACTGGAATTAGAATAATTAGAATGAAGAAGAATGAGTGGTTCCCTTTTTCCCCTAGGTTAAGGAATCTGACTCTCCATGGGATTGTATGTACAATAGAGGGTCCTTTATCATGTCTGTTCTGGGCCACTCCATTTAAGAGATTGTCAGTATTTACTTTATAAGCCTTTCCTCCAAGAGAAAATAATCCACACATTTCTCCCATTCAGTATACTCTGGCTATACATAGTTTTTACATTACTAATTGAGACTTTATTTTTATTTTGGATTATTTCAGTGTTTTAGAACACTGGTTGGTCCTGCTGGTTCATTTCAATGATATATTCTGAATTAAAGTTAGGTGTGTCTAGTGGTTTCATCTCTTTGAAGGTCTATGATTCAAGAAAGAAAAAATAAACATTTTCAAACAAAATCTTGTTATTTTCTATTTAACCATATTTCTTTTATATTTAGCTTCCTGAAGGTAGAGTCACCCAGGAATAGGATCATTCTGAAATCTTGGTGATTAGTATGCGTTCAAGATCTAGTTCATCTCCAAAGCTGGATTAATTCCACTAAAATTTCCAGGATGGCAAATTAATGGGCAAAGGTAAGATAAAGTAACAAGTATTTGTTAAACACAGTTATTTTCTAGGCACTATGCTAAGCATGATGGATACAAATACAAGCAAAAATACAGACAGTTCCTGCCATCAAGAAGCTTATATTCTAATGGAGGAAGGGAACACATAAAAGGGAGCTAAGAAGATGAGAGAAGAAAGAAGAAAATAGGTGTGATTGCATGATACATGGTAGCAAAGTCCATAGAGTCAGAAGCATAACTGGTAAGGGAATGAAACATATCTGACCTGGGCCCATCCCCAAAAACTGAGGCCCTAGAAGGAATCAGCAATAGGAGCCAGCATGGTAGAGGGATGTTCCAGGGGAGAAGGCAGTTGTATCATGGTCAATAAGCATATCTGTGAAGGGAATAAAATGTCTATATGATCTTATGTTAATTTTGTACTTTGTAGTTTACAAAACTTCCCCATGTCATACGAGAATTGGTTGAAGGAACTAGAGATGCTTAGCCAGGAGAGGAAAGAACATGGTGGGCAAGAGGTGGGAGTGTGAGAACTGCATTCAAATATCTGAGGAATTGTTCTATGGAGGAAGGATTAAACACATTCTGCTTGGCTCCAGAAGGTAGACCTATGACCAATAGCTAGATGTTACAATGGCCAATTCAGGCTTAATAGGAGAAAAAACTTACTAACAAGTAGAACTACCCAGAAATGGAACGTGCTTTCTCAAAAGGTTGTGGACTTCCAATCTCTAGAGTTCTTTAACATGATAACTTGTTGGGTACATTGTAGAAGGGATTCTTGACCTGATATGGATTGTGTTAGACGGCCTTCAAGGTCCTTTGTGATTCAAAGATTCCATGATTCTCGGATAATTTCTTACTACCTCCCTCCACTCCAACTTTTGCACTGACCTAAGAGTCATTTTGCTACCACAACTGAAAAGTGGGGGAAGGAAAGGATTTGTATTTAAAAAGTTTTCATCCACAAAACCACAATTACTTTTCATGCAGAATGAAACAATGATAAACATCTTGATCTTGGATGACCTAACAAGAGGAATATTTTCATTTTACTTATTTTTCCTTATGTAATATATGATAGCACATAAGGCACATGTACTCATCCGGGTTATCCAAATGCACAGACATTGCTCTTAGGTAGCATGAATACGTAGGATTTGAAACCTGGCCCTCATCTGAGGAGGGCAGAGCCAAAGTTCACTGCCTTTACCTCCAGCATCCTAGTTCTCCAAGACTAGGCACTCTTTTCTCTGTTCTCCAAAAGGGCTAGCAGACTAAATTTATATCTATCTGCTTCCCTCAAATATCTTGACCTAGAGGTAAAGTCAGTAGTGTCCTGGTAAATGTTTAATAGGAACTCTGGAGGAAAAAAGGTACACATAAGACACTGTTAAGTTTAATCTGCATTATTAACACTCTCTCCAACACTTTATTCAGTTTAGGGAATCAACAACAAACCTCAAACTCTGATTAATCATTTTCCAAGGTACAACACTGAAAATTAGCAATCAACTCTCATGAACTAGTTTGAGCTGGCAGAAGCACACCCTTGAAATATTTAGGGGTTCAAAAGGAAAGTTGCTTTCCTGGTCATTCTGTTTTTTTCTATCTGACCTGTTCCTTTATTTTTAATTTAGTTTTCTTTATTCCAATAACAACTTAACTATTTCAATTCAATTAATAAATATTCTTTCTCCTCCCTTAAAATAAAAACTCCAGTAATAAATATGCATAATTAAAACAAAGTCCCACATTGACCATATCCAATGTGTTTGTGTGTGTGTGTGTGTGTGTGTGTGTGTGTGTGTAGAATTCTGCACTCTCTTCCCTAGTCACATGAAAACAAGAGATTAGGCCTCATATTACATGCATAGCTCTTTTCCACCAAATACTGGTTACACAAAAGATCATCACAAATAGTGAAGAGTGAGTAACTTTATTTATCCAAACAAAAAAGAAAACCAAAATTGGAGTTCTGCAGATTATATAGTAGCTTATAAAATTTCAAGCAAGTCCAAAGCATGATGATGATGATGACAATGATGGTGACGAAGATGATGATGACAGCAACTAGCATTTAAGGTTCACAAAATGCTTTATACATAGTGTCTCATTTGATGCCAAAATAATTCTGGGAGATAGGTGCTATTATTATCCTTATTTGTAGATGAGGAAATTGAGGCAAACAGAAGTTAAATGACTTGCCCGGGGTTACATATCTAGTAAGCATCTGAGACTAGATGTGAACTCAGTGCTATGCTCTATCCCTTGCATCACTCACCTACCAGCTTTCTATATTTGTTTACTATTTCCAAGTCCTTATTCTCTGGCTCCCTAAAGTGTCCTTAGTCCATATGTCAGGGGTGGAGAACCTTTGGCCTCGAGGCCTTTTTACTGAGTCCAAATTTTACAGAACAAATCTTTTCATTAAGGGGATTTGTTCTGTGAAGTTTGGATTCAGTCAAAGGGCCACACTTGAGAACCTAGAAGGCCACATGTAGCCTCGAGACCACAGGTTCCCCACGCATGGTCTGTCTCCATTAGTTTCTAGAACCAATTACACAAATTCCCTTCAGAGGTACATGGCATCATGCTTAGCCTTCTCTCTACTAATGAGAAGTCATGTATCCCTCCACTTATTCAGTGGTATGCAAAACACCCTAGGATTGAGTTATACATGTGTGTTGTTTATATGGTTGAAGTGCTTTTGGATAAAAATTCAATAAAATTATGTGTCTTCAGTGTCGAGAATTGTATATAGATTGTTGACTACAAAGATAATGCACTGGCATAAAAGAAAATTGGTAATTGCTGACCTAATTAATGGCTCCAAAATTCCATTCATAGCATTATCCTCTGCTCACTATGACCCTCCATAAAGACATATTACTTCTTTACCGTAACCAGGTTCAAATCCTACTTTAGAAAACAGCATTTATTGAATAGGTTTTGAGATTCCAATTTTCCAAGAAGCCTCTAAAATGTCCTAATTGTCTGAAACAGGAAGATTAAGGAAAGGCATATGTGAAAATATTACCCAGCAACAACATCCCTTACTTTAAAAGGAATCACTTTTTAAGTAACCTATGGATTTCTCAAAAATCTGAAGGTCAAATTAAACCTGCAAGAAATAAGCTTTAATTTGTTATTTGTACTTTACCTTTCTTGATTTCATATTCTATTGTGAATTTTTAAATGCCCCCACAGCAATCAGAATACTTTTCTTTATACCTACAAAAAATGTCAGAAAAGGTAACCTCCCTATCACCCAAACCTCAGAAAAGTTCTTATAAACAAGAGACTAGCTTCCCCCCTCAAGGCTTCCCCTGCCAAACTGACTGATTCCACTGATTGTCAGCTTTTGAAACTCACAAACAGACAAAATGGTTCTGAAAGGCAGAGTTGGGATCTGATTTGTCAATGCCCAAATTGGGCAGACATATCTTCCCCACTGCAAGGAAGAAAACAAGAAATTAGCACCAGTGTTCCATCACACTTCAAATTTGCAGCTTTCACTCACGATACAGCTAATTCCCAGTAAAGTATGGCAAGCTACATATATCCAGTTGTACCAGAGTTGTGCAACTGTAAACCGAAGGGACAATAAAATCAATGTTATCGAGCATTCTGACCAAAACTTTGAAGTATAATATAGCAAAAGCATCTCAACTCAGTCAAAAAAGGAAAAGTCCCTGCTAAGCCTCAGATCCAATTTTTCAACCACACTGCAAAAAAAGGGAGGGGAATTGGCAATCACCCACCATTTTTATCAGAAAAAAAGATCAAATTTAATCTCAAAAGCTGCCAAGTAATGTTTTTTTTAAGCCTGAATTATCATTTTCCTTTGTAAAATATTGTCAATCAAGCCTCACCTTTGCCTGTTTATATCCAACAGCTCAAAAAGCAACCCACCAACTAATTTCATCAAAATTAAGTATTCAGGTAGACATACCCAGTTGCACATTTTTAAAAAAGGGAAAACATGTCAATGTAAGAGAACACTTTGATTAAACAGAACGTCTAGAAAATGGGATCTGTTTAGTTTTTCGTTCAATGTGAGGTTGTGATGTAGTATTATGAGCACTAGACCTAGGGGCAGAAGCTGTGCCTCCTAGTCCCCACTCTGCCAGTTACTAGCTTTGTACCTTGGCAAATCATTTAATTTCCCAGAGCCTTAGTCTCTTCATCTGAAAAATGGGATTAATAATACTTGTCTCAGAGATATTTTATGGTTCAAATCTGATATCATAGTTCTTGTGAGTGGTAGAGTGCTAGATGAGTTAAGTAGAAGACTCTCTTTTAACCTTGACTTAAAATCTTTCTGAAATGTATTCATCTCCTGACTTGAGTAGCACCTACTGAGAAGAATTTAAACTTTGACAGTTCAGAAGGCCCTTGCATCATTCGCAGCGTCTCAATGTCATCGTGACTTTCAATGACCATTGTACAGTCCTAGAGAAATTGGATCATAGATTTAAAGCTGGAAGCTTAGAAACCATGAAGTCCAAATCCCCTCATTTTACAGATGAGGAAACTGAGGCACAGAGTGATTCGAATGGCTTGCCTAAGGTCACATCACTGGTAAGCATCTGAGGCAGAATTTGAACTCTGGCCCTCCTAGATCCAAGTCCAATGTCCTGTCTCCTGTCCCATGCTTCATCTCTTGTATAGAGAAAATACATACATATGTGAAGTATGTATAAGATTGAGTTGAATGTATAATGGTTTCGAATACCACAAAAGTTACTTTTTTGAACAAATTAGGTTTTTTTGTCATTTTATTCTAACTTGAAAAAAGGAGTAGGGAAATTCAGTTATTAGTTTCTTCTTCCATAAAACAAGGATAATAATTCATGAAGTAACTGCTACACAGGGTTGTTGTGAGACCCAAACAAGATAACATATGTAAAATACTTTGTGGATTTCAAAGCTCTCCCTCTTTCTCCTTTCACTCCCCCTTCCATTTCTCTCCCCCTTTCTCTCCCTTCTCCCTCTTCCTCCCTCCCTCTCTCTTTCTTTCTCCTTCCATTCCTTCCTCTTCCTCTCTCCCTCTCTTTTCCTCCCTCATGAGATATGTAATTTCATCTTTGGAAGGAAATCCCAGTGAGGAAACTCTCCCTAGTGATCCAGATGACACTTATTCTGCACTTCACTGGTCTCAGAGAAAGGAGCCCCATGAGAGGCTAAGGAACTTGCCCAGGGTCACTCAGTCATTACCTGTCGGAGTCATGACTTGACCCCAGGGCTCCCTGACTCAGAAGCCAGATTTCTATCTGCTATCTCACTCCACATCATGTGGGGTTTTTTTGTTTGTTTGTTTGTTTGTTTTCCTCATGACTGTGCTGGGAATGAGGGTGGTGGGCAGAGTTTTTCCCAATAACACCTGCATAGCTGTTGTTATGGGTGCTTAAATTGTGGTTGTTATAATAGTTTTAAGAGTCTTGATTCTGGATCAGAAAGAGAAAGGATGGGAGATTTGCAGAGGGGTGGCAAAAGGGATGAAGTGTGGGAAGGTTAAGTTGTAATGGGTAAAGGCTAAGTATGGTTGTGTTGGCCATCTGGAGAGATTGGGATGATACTCATCTTTTCATTGTCTTACTCGTTGATCAAACATTCCTTGAGATCAGGTCAAAGAGACCACAGCTGCTTCTAAAGCTCTCTATTAATGTCAAATAGTACAAGTAAAACAATTACCATATAATCAGAATTTTTTAAACAATAATTCAATGCTATGAATAAAGGATCCATCCTCGAAAAGAATTTCTAAATCTTTAAAAACAACACTGTAACATTCTCCATATTTTAAAAATTGTTCCCTATCAAAGTTGCATTTCAAATTAAGAGGTACATGGTATTTTGAGTGTTGACTTTCTTAGTAGACAAAATAAATCCTATCTTCCATGGACTTAGGACAGATTTTCTAAAATGCTCACTCCAGTTCTGTGAGTGTTTGGTGATCGTGCCAGTGAGGGATTAGGAACTCTGAGATGCTCTTGGCCAACTGGGCCTAGTTCTATGCAAGCTTTCTTCCACCCACACTCTGCTCTGTGGAAGCCCAAGAAAGCTGATTTACTATGTATTTCCAGTACTCTCCTAATCCTAAACCACACTGTAGAAAAATCTTTCCTCTCCTCATTTCCCCAAGAACATCAAATTCAATCCTCTTTAAAAAAAAAAAAACATAAGGCTAGAAGTGCAGGAGACAATCATTTGAGAAAGTGAAAAGACAGGACTTAAGAGCAAGGAAATTTTCAAGGACTTTGCTGGAAGGAAAGTTGCTACTTGTGCATTTGTGAATGGTAATGATAATAACTAAAAGCTATTTTGGCTACAGAGTTTACAGCACAATAAATGTCAGAAAAGATATTGGGGCTATGAGAACCCCACATTATTAGGGTATACTATTGCATTTACCCAGTGCTGTAAGAAACAACTGAACCAGGCTTCTAATTTTTGTCTCCCTAAGAAGAAATAATGTTAGCACAGCCCGTTATCAAAAAGCAACGTGAAGGAGAGAGTGAGCTCGATAGAGTACAACTGAATTCATTTTGATTCCTTTTGGAACTTACTTGTCTTGTCATTCTTTGGCATGTAACTGAAGAAAACTGTCCTCATTATAAATATAATTTGTCATTTTTAGCTGCTTAATATTTTATTCTTCAATAAATATAGACTTATCTGAATAATGGATCTGCGGGCTAATAATTGCAATGAAGAAATGCATTAAATACTAATTAAAATCATTGATATTCCGATTGCTGGCAAGCCCTAAAATTGACCACCTAGCTTTCTGGTTCTCTGTGTTCTACTCATTCATCAACAATTTTGGTGCCTTGAAAGGGAGGAATGTTATGGGGATTTCACAGCCAATATGTCACTGTACTGTAATTGAAACAAAGAGGATGCGCGCTATGTTAATTCCAGAAATGAAAGTTAAAAATGACTTTTGAGCCTGGAAATGAGCTTTGGTGTCAGTCCAACGTTCTGTACTTTCCCAGGAGCCATTTAGCCTTCTAAATGTGTTTTCTTTTTTCAAAAAAATAATGTTTATTTGTGATCTGTCATAGAAGGTTGGTTTTCAGTTGGTTTGGCTTGAAGTAGGTACTTCAAGGAGAGGTAATCATAGATAAAAATTTTAAGGAGCAATAATTTTCAACCCTGCTACCTTGTATGGAGAGATAGTATGGTAATGCCAGCTCCTGAGGCTCTGGTCCACAGAAATAGTCTTCTCAGCATGTTATGCAGGAAAGACATCCAGGCCCTGTAGAAGCAGGATTCCTTGGGATATGTGAAGAAGGATAGCTAGAGAACCAGGTAGTTCCCCTTAAGGATTCCCTGATCCTGGGTAATCTTCCATTTCTATACCTTTGCACTGAAAGTTACCCTTTGCCTGAAATATACTCGATTCTCACCTCTCCCTCTCAAAAATCTTTCTTTTCTTCAAGACTCAGGTAAAGCACCACTGACAACATGAAGTTTTTCCTGATTCCTACAGCTGCTACTGTTCCTGTCCCCCAAATTATGTGTGGGCTAATGTCTCCTTCATTAGAAGATGAGCTTTTTAAGGACAGAGATGTTTCACTTTCATCTTTGCATTCCTAGTACAGTGTCTGGCATACAGTAGCACATAATAAATGTTCCCTGATTTATTTTGTTTCTTTCAGACATAAGTTGGTGCCTAATGGCCTATCGCAGACATAGGATCTGAAGCAGTATAGAGATATTAACAGACAGTTATACTTTTTAATCTCAGAGCATCTCTTCCACGGAGCTGCCTCTGTGATCAATTGATCAAACCCTGAGCTGCTAATTAGCTGCTTGTGGCTACCAGCCAACACAGCCAATATGCTGGGCCTCTGCAATTGCATTGCCATTAAGCCAATCTGAAAGTTCTTGACAAGAAATGTTGAATTATGGGTCATCCACTTCGTGGTGGCAGCTTAAATCAAGTCAAGTGACACACCTTTTCTCAACAGTGACAAACTAGTCCAAGGTATTACCCAAAGCCTTCATTCAAAAATCCTTATAAAAAAAATAAAATCCCTTTTGATTTGTGATGCTATTTACTATGTTCAGTATGCTTGGACAAGCACACAGATGTCAAATAAAATCAGAAAACAACTGCCAGGGAAGACTATTGTTATTATGCCTTGCATAATAGTAGGAACTTAATAATTGTTGGTTGTCAGAGTCAATCAGGCAGAATTGAAATCAAACTGTTTTATGTACAACAGGGATTATAGAATACTCTCACTGGACCCCCTTCGCTATGGTGAGTTCAAGTAGAATAGAAAACCAAAATGAAATAGCTGGGGCAGCCAGGCTGGTAATGGAGAGAAACAGGACAAAAAAAGTAGTGAAGGCAGAAATCTATGAGAAATGTTTTCATTCAGAAGAATAATGAACAATCACAAACCTGACAGCTTGAAGAGAAAAAGGACTTAAGGATTCACTAAGTGGTCGTTCTAGAAAGAGGTATTGGGGATCATCAGCTAGAAGACTCCATAAGGAGCGAGAGGTAAAGGCTACCGCAGAGATCAGCATACAACAACTGAGACCAGACTGAAGTGGATCCACTCTTTTTGTTATTAACTAAGGCCAGATGGACAAGTGGTACTGACTGCTAAGGTTATTGCCAAAACCAAAGAGAAACCAAGTTTACCAACTCTCATTGCTGGGAGGTCTAGCCAAGGGCAGGTACAAACATAGCCAAATATGCAATTTAAACCATAACATGAAACCAGGAAGCAAAGGTTAATATGAGCAGAATAGGAGAAAGGGGGAGAGAAGATCTGAACGTTTTTAGCCTGAAGATCACAGTGAAACTGGAGAGGTAGGTCACTGCCGAGGTGAGCAGTCCAGAGACTATGATAAGATAATGAGCTAGAGCTCAGCAGCCTTGAACGTTGACAGTCATCATAAATCTATAAAACCAAGAGACAAAATGTTTAATCTAGGCAATAACTGCCTTAGTGACATGATTTTAATGAAATTGCTTCCTGTTTTTAGGGATGCCAATGTGTTTTGGGCATATCTTTCAGGTCCTTCATTGCTTAACTTTAAGATAAATTGCTTAGTTTAGCCTCGTATAAGCTAATGCATGATTTTAGCAGGTTTCTTACCAACCTATAACTTAACACAAACTTGGCAAAGCTGTTTATCCTCTGCATATCTTCTTGGGAATATGGATCAAGGATAACTGTCTCTGGGACCTTAGAAGTTGTTCCCAATTTGGCCAAAGGACAGTCCTTAAATATATACAGTGTGAACAGGATAACTAGTCACATTTCAAGCTTTTCAGGAAAACCCACATTGAGAGAGAAATAACATCAACAATGTCATCTCAACCTAAAGTGGGGTCTTAAGCCACCAACAAATACCATTCATTATCTCATAAGTGTTGATGTAGAAGCATTGTGGATTTAAAAAATAAAACTAAGAATAACTCATATTCAAATTTCTATGTCACATCTTAAAATTTCTCATATTTTGATGTATTTATGATGTGTTGCTGTTGTTCAATCATTTTTCAGTCATGTCTGACTCTTCGTGGCCCTATTTGGGGTTTTCTAAGCAAAGATATTGGAGTGGTTCACCATTTCATTTTCCAGTTTTCCAGCTCATTTTGCAGATGAGGAATTAAGGTAAACAGGGATAAGTGACTTGCCCAGGGTCACACAGCTAGTAAGTGTCTGAGGCCAGATTTGGACTCATAAAGGTGTCTTCTTGACTCATTTCATCCACTATACCAGTAATGATATGATAGGGTTGTAAAAAATGTTTATCAGAAAGAGATAATAGATATTTTCACAGAGGTAGAGGTCTTATAGTTAAATTAATACCAGAGACTTATTCTGCTCCAACTAAAATCCAAACAGACCAGCCTCATAAAAGTGTGAACTTTTAAATGTTTGTTCCTATCTGAAGAGAAGACAGGTAGAATTCACATGGTGTCATCTATAGGTAATGCCAGTATAAATTTCACATAAAAATACAGCAAGAGTTAAATATGGCAAGACAAATTCCTTTTGTCTAAGTAACATTTTCAATATTGCATTTCACACTATATAATTACAATCAATTGGGGGCAGCTAGGTGGCGCAGTGGATAGAGCACTGGCTCTGGAGTCAGGAGGATCTGAGTTCCAATCTGGCCTGAGACACTTGACACTTATTAGCTGTGTGTGACCCTGGGCAAGTCACTTAACTCCATTGCCTAGCCAAAAAATACTAATAATAATTACAATGAGTCTTGACCCTGAAGAAGAAATGAGAAAATTTTGTCACACTTTTCTACCCCCGTTTTTGCAGAGGTATAGGACTATGACTAAAATATTGCTTATACCATGGAATACAGATAATTCATTGGTTGGTCTTGCAGAAATGCTCTTTTTTCTGTTGCTTTGATACAGGGTATCTCAAAAGTCTTAGTGCAGTTTTAAACATTAAAGCTCGTGTATTCTTTGTTACAAGGGATGATTATGGTGGGGAGGGACAGGGGAGAAATATATTTGGGAAATCAAGGTGATGTAAAAACAAAAAGGCATCATTTAATTTTTTCATTATTTCTAATTTTAAGAAAGACATTTGTGGTTCTAGAGAGAAAAAAAACCAAACCTCTGCTTTTGGTAAACTGAACTTTCTCCAATAACTTGACTGTTCTCGAGAGAAATGCCCTTCCTTTTACTTCCTCCCTCCCACTCCGCCCCTTCTGTAGAAGCACCCCACTCCCACTATCAGGAGTCTTCCTTGCTAGAAATTCCCACCCTGCCATTTAATCTTGTTAAGCTGAGGTCCACTTGAAGCAGAGGTGGACCTAAATGAGACCCTAACCGTCCCTACAGAATTCCTGGCCCTTTTCTGCCTTGCTGATTGATGCTGTTATATGGGATGGCTCCGAGTGGCCTACACCAAAGGAACAAGAGCTTTGCGTGAGCAGAATGTGAGGGCATGAGGATGTCTCTCCTGTAGATCACCTTTCCCTTTCTTTCTCCTTTTCATCCTGAAAATCATCTCAGCCAAAGCCTAAATTCTATATATTCTGAACCCTCTGGACTTATCACATTTGGTGACAACACGGTCCCGATGGATTCTTTTGTCCTCTTCCTCTGCTCATCTCTCACTGCTCCTTGAGTTAAGTGTCTTCCTTGTTTTGTGTTAGCTAAAATACACCCAGAAGGCCTATTGCTCTAAGTATTACTTAATTATCCCCGCCCCAGCTCCGTGGAAATCTCTAAGTTTCCCAAAAGCTGCTATGATGGATCGGCCCAGCTACCTTCAAGTTTGAAAACGTGCTAAATTCATGGGCCAGTTTTGAAATGAGATATAAAATAATTTCAGCCATAGCCATCACTATCATTCAAGCAATTCAGAAAATTCAGTTAAAGAAAAATTATTAAATGTCTACTATGTATAATTCAATGGGCCAGGCCCTGGGGACATAAAAATTTAAATGGCTCCTTTATCACTATCTATAATCTAAATATATATATACTTATATAATATATGACATTTATTTCATAATGCATATATTACATATCTATAATTTAAATACATAATACATAATTCACTTAGTAAAAATTGATGTGTATTTCACATTCTAAAAAAAATAGAAAGAAATTATGATTTCCTGAGCTTCTTTCAGAGCTGAAGAATGTCCAGAGGAGGATGATCACGGTATTGAAAGGCCTTGAGGCCACAACATATAAACATCAATTGAACAAATTGGGAATTATTAACCTAAATAAGAAATGGCTTGAGGGAAAATGTTAGCATTTTTCTACTATAGACAGATGCCTGTATCTTCATATCGCTTTTATGCCTGGACACTTTGGTTATGTGAATTAATCAAAGGAGAGATTATCTTCATTTTGGGATACCTTCAATAAGGTACATTTTTCCCATTAGATGCCGCAATTGGTAAGAAAGTGCCCTTTTGACTCCTAGGCCTAAATGATGGGCTGCTAGCAGCAGAATTAGAAATCAATGACCTCTGTGGAAACCCGACTTCATTCCATGCCCATTATGGCGGCTGCCATAGAAGAAAGTGCTGACAGACTGAATTTTTACTGGAAATACCATTTTCCACTGAAGCTAAGTAATCATTTTTCCTCATGAGAAATACTTGGCCTTTTATTACAATCAAGGAGACTACTGAGTATGTGCAATGTTTGCTACTTAAAGGGGCAGTGGAGATAGGGGTCTGACTCTTCCCTGCTCCAATTTCAGCCAAGGGGATATGTATAAAGTTTTCTGTTTTGTTTTGTTTTTCCAAATGGATGTCCTTTTTAGACAAATAGGAAAGGAAGCAATAACAGAACTGATAACAATTAACTAGCATGATCACTAACTTAGCACTTTAACGAATGTCAAGCATTTTGAATTTTTTATATCTTTTGATCCTAACCACAACCCTAAGAGGTCAGTGATATTATTGTTCCCATTTTACAGACAAGGAAATTGAAGCTGAGAGAGGTTAAGTAATTTGATCAGAGTCATGCAACTAGTAGGGACCTAAGGTAGGATTCAAGCTCAGGTCTTCCCGACTCCAAGTCCAGCATTTTGTCTATATACCATGAGTCTAGATAAGCCATGCACTGACATCTCTATGTGCATGTCTGTTTTTTGTTTGTTTGTTTTTTGTTTTTGTTTTTTTGCAAGGCAATTGGGGTTAAGTGACTTGCCCAGGGTCACACAGCTAGTAAGTGTCAAGTGTCTGGTCTAAGACTGGATTTGAACGCAGGTCCTCCTGACTCCAGGGCTGGTGCTCTATCCACTGTGCCACCTATCTGCCCCCTCTATGTGCATGTCAATTGCCCCAGTAGAACCTAAGTTCCATGAAGGTAGAGACTGTTTTGTTGGAAGCAACAATCTTGCTAAAATCATACAAGATTCCTTGGGAAATATGGTGACAAAGACAAAACCTTGTTTGACTAAGAATTAATAACATCAGATAAAATGTAAACAGAGAAATTTTTGCTGATGAAAAGTGTTGCGGAATCTATCCATAGCCCCATCCAGTTCTCTTTCTCTCTCTCTCTCTCTCTCTCTCTCTGATTTTTAAATAATTGATCAGTCATTTCTGTCATGTCTAACTCTTTCTGACCTCATTTTGGGATTTCTTGGCAAAGATACTAGAGTGGTTTGCCATTTCCTTCTCCAGAAATAGATGGTAAGAAGCCTAAATGATGATATGCCTCTGACTGGGGAAAAAAATCCTCGCCTTGGTTTACCAGTCTTACTGATGACTAACAAGTAGAAGCTAATCCCCAGGGCATCATGAATTAAAGGGGAAATAAATGACATCCTATTGCCCTTAGATCTCAAGAACCCAATTAGAAAGTGACAAATCATTGGCAGTAACCTGCAGATTAATGTTCAACCATACTGTTTCAAGGCTTCAGTAGTTATGGAATCCAGCTATAAATACCCCCATCCTATTGTGTGTCACCTGAAAATATAACGAAATACCCAACTTTCTCTAGATCCTGAAAGTGAAAATGTGAAGTAAAAGAACAGGTTGTAATTAGCCAAAATGCCTCTTAATATCCCTTCCATGAAGAATCAAAGAAAACCTGCTTCAGTACCTTTTGGGGAAATGCCAAGTAGAAAAGATTTTCATTTTTCCGACTACAGTCACAGACCCACAGAGACAAAAACAGACCTGCGACTGTCAAGAAAATACACACACACACACACACACAACACACACATACAGAGCTGGTCTTACAACTGAACAATGTTTCAATAATGTTCAATAAGAATACATGAAAATCAAGACATTCATCATTTCTTAGATACAAAAAAGGCTTCAAAATGAACACAAAAATATCAATTTGCATCCGTTATAGCTTCATTACAGTGAGGATTTCTCTGTTACCATCAACACACCTATCCCACACTAATTTTTTGTACCTTTCAAAAAAAAAAAAACAGTATGACATCTCCAGGTACTTTCCCAAGAGCTGCTCTCTGAAAAGTTCAAAAATAGAGGGGAGAGCAGGGAAATAATTTCTTAAAATTTGAAAAAGAAATGAGAGTTTGACACCACCAACTGAGAATCAAGCTATGACAAATTCATTACAGCACTATGATATGATTTCTGTCCATTTCTGCTACATCTTCCAGAAGACCATAGGAGATAAATTTGGAACTAGAAGGGGTCTCATCTAGTCTGACCCCATCATTTTCCAGATAAGGTCAAGTGACTTACCCAATTTCAAATAGTTTGTAAGCATCAGAGATGGAATGTGAACCAACTCAGTGTGTTGCCTTATAGAACACTGCCTCTAACATATCCCAGGGTGATCATATTCCGCTGATATCCTTGAGATGTCAAGAGAAAATAAGGAAACTCACCCACGGGGAGTGGGAGGAACTTGTGGGAGGACATACATAAGAATCAAAAGGGATAGACGGGTATAAAGGGGTTGCAGCCTGCCTTGTTGGAGGGAATGCTCACCTCAGTGAAATTCTAGATTCATAGAATATTTGAGCATCTGTAGAAAAGTTTAATGATGTGATACGATGGGACTTCATAGCAGCATCCTGTCATTTTTTATACCAGATAGGTGACACATCATTTACCATCTGACCACAAAGCCCAGACTTCATAGCACCCATGACCAATTAGCCATCGGTACCAGACATCATGGTGCTGGTGAGCTCATTTCAATTGAAGGAACCAAGAAAAAAAAAACACTCAGCAAGGTAACACACATTAATCAGGACACTACATCCTGATGAGGAGACAATGATAGATTCAGAGTTGGAGGCAGGCTTAGAGATTACCCAATTTAGGGGCAGCTAGGTTACATAGTGGATAGAACACCGGCCCTGGAGTCAGGAGGACCTCAGTTCAAATCTGGCCTCAGACATATAACACTTACTAGCTGTGTCACTTACCCCCAATTGCCTAAAAAAAAAAAGAAAAATAAGAAAAAAAAGAGATTACCCAATTTAACCTCCTCATTTTTATAGAAGAAAGAACAGAGACCTAGGAAGGCAAATTAAGTTGCCCAAGGTTACATAGCAAGTAAGTAATAGAGCCAGGATTCAAATCCAGGTTCTGTCCCTCTAAATCCTATCATTCTCTCTTTGTCTCAGAGATGGCTAGGTTGCATAGTGGATAGAGCACTGATTCTAGAATCAGGAATACCAAAGTTCAAATCCTGCTTCTGATGCTTACTAATAGTGTGACCTTGGGCAAGATGATTGACCTCTGTCTGCCTCAGTTTTCTCATCTGTAAAGTAAAGATAATAACAGCATCGACCATATGGGGTTGTTGTGAGAATAAAATGAGATCACATGTAAAATGATTTGCAAACTTTAAGGTGCTACATAAATTAGTGCTGCTGCTGCTAGTACTACTACTGCTACTACTACTACTACTTCTATATTTGTGATCTAATTTCTTTAAGTGAATATTGCCTTTCTCTGCCTGTGGCAAAGTACCAGTGTTATAGTTTAATGAAATAATATTTGTTTCAGCTCATCCAGGTTGCTGTCTTTTATTGATCCACTTTGGTCCTGCCTTGTGGAACTGAAAGATAATGGCATCTGATGGGAACAGGATTATATATTAAGAAAAAATACAGACCAGGATGAGACCTAACAATCAGATAATCCAGACAAATTGTTAAGACTATAACATGTCACTGAATTAAACTGACAGGCTATAGTAAGAATAATAATAAGTAACATTTGTATAGTACTTATTATAAAATAATTTCCATAAAATGTCTCTTCTGATCCTCACAACAATCTGCAAAATGGGTATTATTATCCCATTTTATAGGCAAGAGAATTGAATTCCAGAGAGGTTAATTTTCCCAGGGTTACCCAGCTAGTGTCTGAGATAGGATTTGGAGCAGGTCTTCCTGACTCCAGGTCCAGCACTTTACTACTCAACACTGCTTCTGGAGTAAAGGTATCAATGATAAAGAGATCCTTCTGCTCCTATGGACACCACAGATTCATTTCCCAGATCTTTGTTAATGAGCCCCATCTTCCTTCCTCCAAGGGGAACAAATCAGCTGTCATAATTCGAGGTGGAATCTTCCTGGACATGGACAAACTTTCCTACCTGGCACTTACCTCCTAAGGTTGTTTTGAAGATCAAACGAGATCTTTCATATGAGATATTTATAAAATGTTTAGCTCAGTGTCTAGGTGCTTAATAAATGCTTGTTTCCTGACTGCCTTAGTGATCATTTTTTTCCTTCCAAAAATTCAACTTTTACAAGATGCTGTTGATTTACACCACTGAATAATGTAGACAAGGAAGGAAGGAAAGAAATAAGTATTTACTAAGTACCTACTGTATGCCAGTCACGTGCTAAGCGCTAGGTCTACAAAGAAAGACAAAAACAGTTCCTGCCTTCAAAGTGTTCACATTTCTATTGGAAGAGGCAACATGCAAATAACTGTGTACATACTCAATACATACAGTGGAGTAAGTTTGAAATAAGAATGACTGATTTGGATAAGGAACATGAACAGAAGACGGGGATGGAAGACGTGAGTGGAAAAATAGAAAAATATGAAAGACAAAGCAGATCCAAAGGCAAGTTGCTTCAAGACAGAAGCCACCTTTAATGCAGCTACTGCCAAGTGCATGATCGCTAGAGTAATGTTTTGTATTTCATTAGACACTCTAAAAAGCCATCAGTGATGCTGACAATGAAATACTGTAGGTCTCCAATACAAAGCATGACCAGCAAACCATTGATATCACTCCTATAATTGGTCTTTGATTCAGAATCCCACTGATTCAGTTGACCTTTCCTCATGGCCTTAAGGGTATCATTTTTCTTAGGATCAAAAACCTCGGTGGTTCATTGATTTCTATGGGAGTTTTGACCCTAAAATGAGACGTAAATTGAATTCTCTAAATATAAAACTGTGGTGGGTGCTTTAATTGAATTTCTTCAGACTGGCAAAATCCTATGGTTCTGTTTTCTTTAAGGAAATATTTGGATGATTTTACTGATGGCATGTGGTTTATTTTAACCCAACTAATTGCTTCAACTACCTAATCACTATATTAAATGTATTTTTTTTCCTGAGGGTACCTTTTTAAGTTGTATCTAATATCTAGCCATTATTAACCAAAACTTTTTAAGCATCAGTACAAGAATCTCCAAAGGAATTGAGTTGGGGGAGGATTTTTTTGTACCTTTAAATAAATATAATTTGCCCTGCAAGGCACCATCATTATAAAGCACTTACAAGTTCTCTAGGCAGTCAGGTGGATCACGGTGCTGGCAAAACAGCCCGAACCCTACAATTTTGTAAATAATGGGTGCTTCAACCTGTGGAGATAAATGCTCTGGTATTACTCAGCTTCAGCTTTTGGCATGTTCAATTCCTTTTCCAAACATATTTCCAAACCCTCAGAATCTCTAACCTGCTTGTTCCCTAATTGTAGAAAAAAATGTTTTTTTCCTGTACAAAGAGATCAGGAATAAGCTTGATGTTCCTTTGTTCATAGTTAGCAGGCACTGGCTGATACTGCAAACCAGCCTAAGCCCTGTCTGAATAACTGTTACACAATCCAAGATAGACCCAACCCCAAGCTGAAGCTCATCACTGTGGCCTCCACACTGAAATCAACAGAAAAGGGAGAAACAGGCAGGTTTTCTTTTGTTCGGGTTTTTGTTTTGTTTTGTTTAATGAGAATATCATTAATTTGATACACTTTGATGAAAGGAGGCAGATTCACAAAATCATTAAAGTAACATTCCTATCAACCTCTACCTGTACAAGAATTGTTTCTTATCCTTTTAACTGCATCATCACCCATCTACTGCACATGATTGTGTCCCCCATAGCCCTGTTCTGGATCCTCTTCTCTCCTTTTCTCTCTCCTCTTTCTCCTCCATCTCCTTCCTTTCCTCTCTCTTTCTTTTTCTCTGTCTCTATCCTTCTCTCCTTCTCTCTCTTCCTTTCTCTATCTTTCCCTCTTTCCATGATGAGCTTAGCAATTCCCATAGATTCTACTACCCTTTCTATGTATATAACTCCCAAACCTGTATCTCCCATCCTAACATCTCCTGAGTTCCAATACTACTTAACAACTAGCTAGCGGACCCGAATAACCCATGAGCATCCCAAATTCAACAATTCCAAAACAGAACGCATTATATTTCCCAAGCAAAGCCTCTTTTTTCCTAATGGCCTTCCTTGTTTGGGGGGTACTCCTTCCTCTCAGGCATCCAGACTCCCAAGTCTATCATGCTTGCCTCTTCACTCTTTCTTGCTCCCCAAATCCAATCAGCTAAAAAAAGTTTTGCCTATTCTACCTTCATAACGCGCTTGAACCCATATCCTTTTCTTTACATATCTCCCTAGGTCAGGCCCTCATCACCTCTCACCCCAATTGTTGTAATACCTTCTTTACTAGCCTCCCCCCTTCTAGTCTCTCCCTCTCTCACATATACATTCTGCTCAGTTGTCAAATAATCTTGATAAGGCACAAGTCTGACCACATCACTCCCTTACTCAATAACTATTTCTAATTCCCTGATGACTTTAGGATAAACTATAAATTCAGAGAGAGTAGGAAGGCACCTCAGCAACCATCTGGTCCAACCCATAAACAAAAGGAAACCTGCCTATGACATTTCAGGCCTTAAATAACCTGCCACCCACCTTTCCAGGCTTCTTGAATATCAGGCTTCTATATGCACTCTTCATAGCAGTCAAAAATGGATTCCTACCTCTCCCCCATATCTGATGTTCCATCTCTAGTCACAGTGCATTTTTCAAAGGCTCTCTCCCTTGTTTGGAATGCACTCTTCCCTCATCTTCACCTCACACCTCACACCATCATGCATTGGCAAGACTCAGCTCCTCTGCGAATCCTTTTCTGACCCACTTGCCCCAAGCTATTATTGCACTCTCCTTCCTCAAATCACCCCGTCCTTGCTCATCTGACTGAGCGGTATAACTCCCTTCCCACTACATCCCAGCGTCTTAAAGGCAGGAATGGTACTTTGTATTCAGTAGGAGTTTTACAAAGTTTAGTTTAATAGAATTGAATTCATTTACTTCAAATACCAAATCTCCCCCAGTGAAACTTGGTGACAAATGTCAGCTCTCTGTTGAGAAATGCACAACTCAGTAGTCAAAGTTGTTTACCTCTTGCTCAGGGACGAGCATCATCTGTATTAACTAGGGCCATCAGAAGAGGTCACCATTTTCAAGTATGCCGCATGTGGGTGAAATTCTCGTGGGAGAATTCTTACACAAATTTACTTTCAACTCCTAAATTTTTTGAGATTTTTGTATCATTCTTTGGGGCTTAGTTTAGATGCTATTTTTATTAACTAGAAATGCATTTCTTTTTCTGTTGTGTTCGATGTCACTATCCCTATTGGCTTGTGTGAGAAAGTGTCACTAAAGAACAAAATCCCTATTTTACTCTTTTTTTCAAAACCACAATTTCTTAAGAAAAGGATGTTAGAATCTACACAATTTGAAAACAGCTATAAGTGTGTCTCAGGGGACCAGCCAGGCTGCATTTAGTATTAGGCTGTAGAGAAGGAAACATTATTCAAATGCACACAATAGCAGACAACTCATTAGATGTTTATACTAACAAAATGCAGAGTGTGGGCCTAAGCTGGATTTTTTCCACTCAATCTCCAATGGACAGACTTCAAGGAGAACCATAGTTAGAAAGTACAACTTCAGGTCTTAGAGCCCTGTAGTTCATGTCTAGCTGTCCCCTGCCAGGCCTACAAAGCTGTCCCCAATACTGGGCAACAAAATACAAACAAACAGTCCTTTTATCTGGGAGGAGCATAAGCTTCTCTCCTCAGTTATCAACTGACTCACTGCCTAAGTGTATCTCGGCAGCAAGTTCAGCCTTTCTTGGAAACTGAAGAAAAGGTTTTAAAATAGAGTGTGCAGCCAAGGATAGCTTCTGAATCACCTCTCCTGCTGAGATGCCTCAAAATCCCAAGGGTCTGCTTCCATAGTAGCTAAGTGGGGATGGATTTGGTGGGTCTTTGCTGGGCTCTGTCAAGTCCCAGAACTCCCTAGGGTGTTTTTCAGCCACATTTAGGATCACAGATTTAGAACAGGGAGGTCCTCTAATCCAGCCCCTTCATTTTAAAGATAAGGGGAGCTAGGTGATGCAGTGGATAGAGTACCAGGCCCGCAGTCAGGAAGACCTGAGTTCGAATGTGGCCTCAGACACTTACTAGTTGTGTGACCCTTGGTAAGTCACTTCACCCCTGTTTGCCTCAGTTTCCTCATCTGTAAAAAAAGAAGGAAATGGCAAACCTCTCCAGTATCTTTGCCTAGAAAACCCCATATGGGTTCACAAGGAATTGGGCTTGACTGAAATGACTGAACAACAACAATAAAAGACTCAGAGGGGCTGATCAAGCTGGCCCAGGTGGTAAGTGTCAGAGGCAGGATTTGAACCCAGGCTTTCTAATCCCAGGACTAGGTTCTTTCCACAGTACTACTCTGCCTCTCTTGTTTAGGGGAAGGAACAAGCATTTATTAAACACCTATGTGCCGGGCACTGTGCGCAGCGCTTTACAGATATTATCTCATTTGATCTTAACAGCCCTTGGAGGTAGGTTCTATTATTAGCTCCATTTTACAGTGAAGGAAACTGAGGCAGAGGTTAAGTGATTTGCCCAGGGCCACACAGCTAGTAAATATCTAAGGCTGGATTTGAACTCAAGCCTTCCTGACTCCAAGTCTAGTGCTTTATCCACTGTCCCATCTAGCTCCCTCTGTTTCTGAAACTCATGCCATCATGAAGTCAGTAAGGGACATCAAAACAATAGCTCTCCTCTCCATTTACACAGTGAGTCCCTGAAGTCCCCAGGTTTGTTGCCAGCACAGCATGACTGATCTCTTCACCCGAGTATAAATTCTATGGAATTAAATATTCTCTTTCTACAAGGTCAAATCCATTTCAAACTAACTCCATGAGGAGCGTCCTCAAATAACCAGAATAAAGACAGGCTTTTATTGATTTCCTGCCCAGAAGGGCAGAAGACCTGGAGGTCTTAAGTATGAATGTGGGTTGGGAATCTTTAATTCTCTTACCATGTAAGCTATGGACAAACTCATTTCTACTTTAAACTGAATCGTCTTGTGCCTAAGAGACAACAGTCTGTACCTGCTTCTTGGCTGCCCGTGGTGACCTTTCTTGAACTAAGCCATGAACACTTATCTTAGAAATCCTTGGTTGGGACTATTTTTTTTCTCTCCTCAAATTACACACTCAATACGTTCTAGATTCCCTCATGCCCTACTCTACAAAGGCATTTCCACTAAAAGAACTTAGAAAATGCCCAGTTCAGATACTGGTAGGAGACAGAATTGAATCAATCACCCAGTTCCTTGCTGGTATCTATTCAGTATGTATAGAAGCCTGGGGCAACATCAGTGGGAATGAGAATGAAGGAAGGCTAGTACCCACATCTCTTGAGGGCATATAGGCCCTCAAGGCATTCTCTCATACCATGCATTGTAAAGGTGAATGAATGTATAAATAAATAAGCATTTATTAATTGCTTAGTCCTAGGGATACAAATGAAGTAAGACAGTAGCTAGTCTCTAAGAATTCATAGCCTAATTGAGGAGATAACACTGAAAAGAAAGTCAGCTTTGAGGTAGGCAAAAGGACCTGGAAGTCCAAAGAGTGCAGTGGTGAGGTGAATGTAAAGGCCCAAGGATCTTTAGGCTAGGTCAATAGGTCAGATAAGAGTAATGGGGACCTATAAGGTTTTGAGGAAGGGCAAATGGTAAGGTCTAGGGCCCTCCATCTTCCCAGAAGGAATAGAGGTGGTGGCTGCCATGTCATTCAAGCCATGTCAATAGCCAAGTAGCCCTGATGGGTCTTGGGCAGCCCATCTTGGCAGGGAGAAGGTAAGGAGGCAGGGTACCTCTGCTGGTGGTAGGTCTTCCTGCTACTCAAACATTCAGGAAGAGAATCTTCTCCATTCCCTCAATCTTCATTCACTCTTTCCAAGCTTCCTTTTCCATACACAATGAATTTTGTTTACACAAGGTGTATGACCTACAACCACACTTACATGATTATTCTTCTGCTGCACATATGATATCTATCATTCAGATCACAAACCCTAGCTCTCAGAACACACAATGTAAAATGTAAACTTCTTAAAGTTAGGGACAATTTCATTTTTGTCTGTCTCTTGCACCAAGAAATATCCATTGTACACAGTAGGTACTTAATAAATGATTATTAATTGAATGATTTCTTCACACTAAGAGGAGTTTCTAACTAGGCTTATATATATAAAAGTGGAAAGAATGACTTCACAGGATTGATTTTACAATTAAGGAAACTGAGGAACAGAGAGTTTAAGTTTATTTGTTCACAGTTACATAGCTTCCTGGTGACCATAAGTGATTCTGAGGATATAGAGATAAAGGGCATCATATGCTTCACCTCTAAATTTTTCTACCTCCTCTGAATCATCCTAAAGTGGCTACTTAAGGAAATCAATAACAACATCAAGTCCTAGATATGCACTGAATATGACAAAATTTAATGTCTCCTACTCTTCAATACTTTGATGTTAAGAATATTGAGCCTGCAAAGCTGTGTCATTAATGGAACTTGGATCTGACATTTCTCAAGCCTACATCACCAATGAAATTGCATCAAATGTCATGGAAAATACAAAGTCTTCCAAGATGAAGCACCATGTCAATAGTGAAAATATGATAAGAATATATTAAGCATATATTAATTGTGGTGAAGGTCCCACATCAGAACCTAAGCCTCCTAAAGGCATTTCTAACAGCTGGCATTTACATACAGTTCCAAGGTTTGCAAAGCAGTTTACATATATTATCTCATTTAATCCTGACAACAACCCTGTGAAGTAGATAGGGTTATTATCCCCATTTTACAGATAAGGAAACTGAAGGTAAGAGAAATGAAAAGACTTGCCCAGGATCACCTAGCTAGGCAGTGGCTGAAGCTGAATTTGAACTCAAATCTTGCTGACTCTAAGGCCAGGCATCTATCTATTACACCATCTTGCTGTTTGATTGAATGGTTGAAAAAATACTTAGCCCTGCACTTTTAAAAATCTGATGAACAATTTTAACATTCCTGCACAAGATAAAATCAGCTGTTTACCTTTGTCCTCTTATGAATTTACTTTTTTTCTCTTTCCCTGCCTTATGTACACATATCTACACACATATGGAAATCTGTGTGTGCAATAGTCTTGATAAATGTTTGTTGACAAAAAGAACACATCATCGCCCACCTGGGACAATGAAGCTCTCCAAACTTGGCCAGTCCGCTCTTCTAGCAATATACCATCAGCCCACCCATTGCCAGGTCTACAAGCCTAGTCTTTACAATTGCATGGCATTTTCTGGCCTTGTAGTTCACTCAGCTTTTCAGAGTCTAGTAGGAGTAGGAAACCTCCCCACCATAAGGAGACACTGGAGTAAGAAGTTGGTGGGGATAGATAGATAGATAGACAGATAGATAGATAGCTATAGATAAATATATGTGTGTTATAGCATATAAACATATGTGTATATATATATGTATATATATGCATAAATATACACATATATATCCACTGGGAAAAAATGAAGTCTTACCTCATTAAATATCCTTTGTCTTTTCAAAGTAACCAAAGTGATCCAAATGAACCCAAAAACTGACTAGATTCAAATAGGTTGAAAAGGAGCTGAAACACCTATTTCGTTTAGTTGATACATATTTATTAAGCACCTACTAAGTGCCAGGTTAGGTGGTGACAAAATACAATAGAAAGGCAGAGGATGGTCCCTGCTCTCAAGGAACACATTGTCTATTTTGTAAATGTAATGCAAGTATGTGTTAGGTTGGGAATCATTTTTAATTTAAGGGAGGGAAAAATCACAGGCTCCATTTAAAGGAAATGACTTGGGGCCTGCCACAGTATTTGAAAAAATATTCCAGTGGATATTAAGAGTTATAATGGAGAAACATTATGTTTCAGAGTCAAATTCACCCTTAAATAATTACAACCACTATTTAGGGTCCCCAGATAACTTGTGTGACTTGGAGTAAGTGAAGAAAATTAGAAGCAACATTTTATTGATCTCATATTACCAATTTCGTGTGTGTTAAATATTACAAGGGGGAATCATTTTAATGGACTTGCACCTGGCAATTACATTATTTCTTTTCAAGGCCATAATGCAAAAGTCATCCAAAGCTGATATTATAAGAGCTCTTAGCAAGGCAAAGGTTCCCATGAAGATAAGTTCCTAAGTGACTAAAGGTAAGAGTTCTGTCTGTGCCTCTGAAATTTTAACAAAAAATAAAATAAAATATAAAGCAAATGAGCTTTGGAATTGGAAGTGAGCTAAAAAATTTCTTTGAAGGTAGAAAAAGAAAACACAAAAGAAGAATGAATTCATCTAGAATCATGACCTGGGGTACAAAGGAAAGGCAATATGAAGTTAAGAATTTGCACAGCTGAGACCAGCCAAGATGGTAGGAAAGGAAAAAGCTTTATAATACAGCCCTCTCCCACAACTACTTCAACCAAGATCTAGGAGGAGCACTAGTCAGAGTAATGATTAAGAAGACCAAAGAAAAATTACATTGGGTAATTTTTCCAAGCCTGGGCAGCACAGAGAGGCAGGCTAAGTTTGTGGACAGAGTGTGGGCAAGAAGGCTGAGAACAGAACCTTCCAACAGAAGTTTAGATGCACAACTGGGGCCTGCAGCTATGCACTAGGGCAAGAAGAAATCTTGGATGCAATGCAGAGTCCTGATACTGTACAGGGAGCAGAAACAAGAGCTAAACGGGCACTCTATTGCTCATGCCCTAAAGCTGGGTCTCAGAACCAATGCGGAGTGAGGAGACCTAGGCCTGAGGGTGCTGTCTAGGACTAGATATTGGACAATGAACAGAAATAGAAATGAACAAGAATTGTCTGGCTGGGTCTTTGGATTCAACTATTCAGCCAAGGCCTAAAGCTGAGAAACCAGGGCATTCCTTTGCCCTGAACCTACAACTGCTGCCAGATAGATGACATTGGCTGAAACCAGCAGTAATCTCTTACAGTTCCAACAAGAGGCAAGCCTACAGTTGTTTAGCCCACACAACACTGTGGGAAACTTACAAAACTCAGATCAGGAAGGTGGTAATCAGTCTTCACCCTAGATCCAATCATTTAAGGAAAACTGAAAACTGGCATGCCTCTTGATTTAACTACCCTTGAGATCTTTGAAAAAACAGAGCACTCAATGGCAGAAAAAACCAGCAATAAGATACAAGAAATACAAAATAGCAGAGCAAATAAGGTTCAGAAATTCTCTTCAGAAGTGTTCAGTTTCTGGATGTAACACAAAGTCTTAATTCCAAAAGTGCAACTAGAAAATGAGTAAACAAATCCTCCTAACAAAAAAGAGAAAAGGATCTCCAAGACACAATTATACAAATAGAGAATGACTCCATAACATGTACAAGCACAACCTGAAAGAAATGGCTTGGTCATAAGTTCAACTAGAATTTCTCCAAGAAATTAATCAAGATTTTAAAAATGATTTTATAAGTTACATGAGAACTCTAGAGGAAAAAAAAAATAGAAAAGAAATGAGAACTGTGGTGTAGCAACTTGGATGGAGAGTGAAAAACAGGACAGAGGAATAAAAATTCATCCAAGCAACAGACTTCTTGAAAATTAGAGTGGAAGATACATAAGTTAATATTCTATTAAATAACAAGAAAGATGAAAACAAAGGTAAAACACTGAAAAAATAGAAGAAAATATAACATTTTATATCATAACTGACCTGGAGAACAGGAATAAACTTACCCCAAACTAAAGGAGGGTAGCAGAATGATTTAGAAACCATGTTATTTACAAGAAACAGATTTGAAACAAAAAGATTCACATAGAGTTAAAAATAAGCATCAGAGAATCATCTATTGTGCTTCAAATTAAGGGAAAAAATAAAGGCAGTGGCAGCAGTCATGATCTCAGATAAGGTAAAAGCAAAAATAAATTTGATTAGATGAGATAAACAGGAAAGTGATATTATGCTTAAAGGCCTCATATACAATGAATTAATACATATATTTAACATATATGTACTAAATAGCATAACATTTAAATACTTAAAGGAAAAGCTAGATATGATTCAGGGAGATAAAGTAAAACTATAATAGAGGGAGACCTCAATGGGACCATTTTAGAGCTATATAAATCTTTTTTAAAGAGGTTAAGGACCAGAAAAATTTTTTTAGAAAAGTTAGTTATAATAAAACTCTGCTAATTATTAAGTGGAAATATAAAAGATAATAATTAGTTTTCAAATGTGTGAGACACCCTCACAGAAACTGCAAAATATCATGGCATAAAAACCTAACAAATGCCAAAAAGCAGAAATATTAAATACATTATTTCTTAACAAAAAAAGCCAATAAAATCATATTTAATAAAAGATCACTGAAGAAAGGGGGAAAATTAATTAGAGATCAAATAACAATCCAAAAGCATTGGTGAATCAAAGAAAATTCATTGAAATTGTAGATAATATAATTTAAAACAATTACAATAAAGATAGAATATATCATAATTTGGAGAATGTAACCAAAGCAGTCTTAAAAGAGAAATTTACATCTCTAAAGACATCATCAATCAAAAAGAGAGGAAAAAAAGATCCTGGGCACAAAATTAAAAACAACAAAAAACAACTAGAAAACCAACAAATTTTAATGCACATATTAAACATGAAAATAGAAATCCTGAGAACCAAAGAAGAATTTTTTTTAATTGAAAGCAAAAAACAAAAACAGAAACAAAATTTTTTAAAAAAATGAAAAGCCACAAACTGAAAAAAAAAACTTAAACTAAGAACTTTGGGTCAATAGCATAGATAAACCATTAGCTAAATCAATTTTTTAACCAAAGAGGATAATAAAGTGACCAATATCAAAATGAAAAAGGAAATCTCAATCTCAAATCTCAAGATTTCACAGGAAATCTCAAGAAAGACAAGATCACTATAAAGCAACAATCATCAAAACAAAATGAAGGATGAAGAGGATCAAAAAACATAAAATAGTTTTAAATAATAAAATTGTAAATGTTTTACACAAATAAAATCAATGTAACTAAAATTAGAAAGGAAATAATTAATTGGTAAAAAATTTGCATAAATTTCTTTGACATTCATGTCATTTCCAAACAATAAGGAACTGATTATAATTTATAAAAAATGAGAACCACTGCTCAAACAATACATGATCAAAAGACATGAATAGGCAGTTTTCCAAAAGAACAATTCAGGTTATCAATTAGCCATATGAAAAAAACGATAACCCATTAATAATTAGAGAAATGCAAATTAAAGAAACTCTGAGATTCTACCTCAAACCCATCAGATTGGACACAAAAAGTAAAACAATAACTATATTAGAGACTATGGGAAAACAAGTACATTAATGTGATGATGAAGGAACTTTGAATTGGTCCAGCCATTCTGTAAAATAATGTAGAACTATATTCAAAAATGTGGTAAATGATGTAGATCCTTTGACCCAGAAATAGAGTCACTACTTGGCATACTCTCCAAAGAGGAAAAGAATGCATATGTACAAACATATTTATAGAAGTTCTTTTTGTGTTGGCAAAGAACTAGAAATTAAGGAGGTGCACATCAATTGGGCATAATGAATAAATTATGGTATATGAATATAATGGGGTACTATTGTGCTGTAAGAAATTATAAAAGTAATGGCTTCAGAGAATCTTGGGAAGATGTATATGAATTAATACATACAAAGATATTAGAACCAGGAAAACAATTTATACTACTATTGTACCTTGTATAAAGAAACAATTGCGAAAGATTCAAGAATTCTGATCGATGTAATGACCAACCACCATTCTCAAAGACTGATAACAAAACACACAACCCATCTGTTAATAGAAAAGTGACAAACTCAAGGTTCAGAATGAGACATATAGTTTTATCTTTTTTGTTTTGCTCTGTTTGGGAGGCAATTGGGGTTAAGTAACTTTCCCAGGGTCACACAGCTAGTAAGTTTCTGAGGCCATATTTAAATTCAGGTTCTCCTAACTCCAGGACCAGTGCCCTACCCACTGTATCACCTAGCTGCCCCAAGACATATATTTTTAATACCTAGTCAATATGGAAATATGTTTGTTTGTTTTGTTACATAGATTTTGCTTTTATTTTCCTATGAGGAGAAGATAGGAGGGATTTTTTTTGTTAATTGCAAAAAACAAAAACAAAAACAAAACCCTAAATTAAATTGTTAAAAATCCACAATGGGACAGCCATTGCCCTAATTCATGCTTTTATCACCTCTTCTTGGTCTACTACAGTCGTCTCCAGACTCCCTGCTTCCAATGATTCCTTTTTTGAATCCATCCTTCACACAACTGTCAAGTTAAAATTTCTAAATCATAGGGCTGACCATTCCCCAGAAACCTCAGCAGCTACATATGCCCTCTTAGATAAAATATGAACTCTTCAACCTGGCATCAAGAGCTCCACAGTATATTTCTCACCCACCTTTCCAGACATCTTATATTAGTATTCTTCATGTACTCTGCAACCAAGCCTAACTGACCTGCAATCGATTTCCATTTCTAATTTCTCAACATTTGCACTGACTCCTTCATGTCTGAATGTATCCCTTCCTCATGTCCATCTCCCAGAATCCCTATCTTCTTTCAAGGCTCAGCTCAGTTGCCACATTTCATCCAAAGCCTTTCTTTATTTTTCAGCTGTTGCTACTCTTTCCTTCTTCAAGTTATCTTGCATTTACTTATCCATTAATGTGTTGTATGCGTCTCTTCTGTCTTTGTGTCAGAGGATCTCATACATAGTTACTTAATAAATGAATTAACTTGCATTGAATCTTCACAATGGCCAAAGACAGGTATACATAAGCTACCCCTTTTGATCACTGAGTCCAGCCCCACAATTAAACCTGAGGGCCCTACTAGAATTTGAGGACAAGAAAAGGAGACCTTTCCTTATAGGGGAGCCATGGACTTCATTTGTTCACCTCTCCCATGACACACTAAGCAAGTGGGTATCTATAGCTCTGTATGCACTGGCCTCACATTTGATGATGAAGACCTAGAGAACAGCAACTGAAGAACCATTTCAATCATTAATTGACTTCTGTTATCACAACCAATGGCAATCCTTAGGTAATTTAGCAAACAAAGATGACAATAGAACTGAAATGCTCATAAGCCAAGTTTGCATGCATGTGAAAAGAGGAGCTATTTTAAACTTTGAAATGAATATGATTTGCTCAGGAAGTCCCAACAATTGCAAAGCACTGAAAAGTATCTGAGCCAGTTAGTCGATCAGATCAGCGGAATGGCTAAACATCCTTCACCCTATAATTTGGAAAATAGTGCTGCTTTAGAGTATAGAATTGCCTGCTCTTAGCTTGTTCTGCCTGAAGAGCTAGACTGTTCCTTTTTTAACTTTTTCTCCATGTTTAAAGCGTATTGTAGAGGCTACCGGCCAACTTGCTTTGGCAGAGATATGCATGACTAAAATTTCTTTCCTTCTTTCCAATACTATGTATTCAGCATTTTCCTGATAGGTTTGCTCACTCAACAATCTCAGAAAAACCCTTCAAATATACAGTGAATTACTCTGTGAATGAAACATTTTGCCTCCTGTAGAGCACTCAGACAGAGCATTGACTTATCAACTCCAAAACAGCTGACTATCCAGAGTTCAGGATCAGTAGGCTTGCCATCAGTAGGACTGGCCCTTTAATGATATATCAAGGCTTCAGCTGCCCCTATTATAAATGACCATGAAAATTACCAACTGCCTGTTCAAAAGAACAAGGAAAAATGCTGCAGAGCCCTAGAGAGACAATTTTGGGCTATTCAATTTCATGGTAAGGCACCAGCAATGACCAGACTTTTAAAGAATATATATATATGTGTGATGTGTGTCTGTGTGTTTCTGTGTGTCTGTGTCTCTCTATGTATATATGTGTGTGTGTGTATGTGTGTGTGAATATGTATGTATATATATTCAATATATAACATTATTATATATTACATTATGCTATGTTATGTTATATAATATATCATATCATATCATATCATATTGTATTATATTATCATTTGAAGGTTGAAAGCACCAAAGAAGGCACTATGGCTATTATATTTGCATGTCAAATATAATAATCTGACCTTACACTTACAGAGCATCCTTTCCCAAAATATTCAAATCACGTTAAAAACATCCAAACAACATGGAAAAGTAGAGAAAATAAACTTCTGTAGGTTTTGTCATTGTTGTTCAGTCATTTCAGTCATGTCTGACTCTTCAGCCCAATTTGGAGTTTTCTTGGCAAAGATATTGGAGTGGTTTGCCATTTTCTTCTCCAAGTAATTTTACAGATGAGGAAACTGAAGCAAATGGGGTTAAGTGACTTGCCCAGGGTCACACAGCTAGTATTCCATGCACAGTATTCTATCCATCATGACACCTAGCTACCTCAAATTTATGTTAATCCCATTTTAGTGAAAAAGAAAACTAACAAAGTTTGATATAGTAGGCAGGATGGATCTTTCAGCTTATCTAGTATAATCGCTTAAAACAATAACAATAATAAAAATAAGCATAACAACAACAAGCTAAATAGAACACTTTAAGATTCACAAAGCACCCTACACAGTTGAGCTCATTGCTTACAACAGTCATGTAAAGTGGGTACTATTATTACCCTAATTGAAGCTAGGTGGAGCCATAATGCATAGTTTGAGCGTCTGGAGTCAGAATACTCATCTTCCTGAGTTCAGATTTGGCCTCAAGACACTTACTAGCCCCATGACTCTGGGCAAGTGGCTTAATCTCTGTCTGCTCCTATTTCCTCATCTATAAAGTGGGGGTGATAATAGCACCTACTTCCCAGGATTATTGTGAAGATCAAATGAAATCATATTTGTAGAGTGCTCTGCAAACCTTAAATACAACATAAATTATTTAATAATATTATTATCATTATGGTTTTTATAATTATTTTACAAATAAAAACCTAAGTCTAAAAGGGGTTAAATGTCTTGCCCTGAGTCACACAGCTAATAAATATCTAAGGTAAAATTCAAACTCAGGTCTTGCAGGCTCTAAGTTCTGTAGCTATTATTATGCTATTCTTAGGGTCTTGAAAACACATAGGCACAATTGCCTTGGGTCAGGTGAGACAGAATGTGTCAAGGTAAAATACATAAAACTATAGTGAGAAGGAAAACAATTAGATGGCTCAATGGATTAGAGTGCTGGGCTTATGGAGTTAGGAGTACCCGAGTTCATAATCCTGCCTCAGACACTTGCTAGTTATGTGACCCTGGTCACTTAACCTCGCTCAATCTGCTTTCTCATCTGTAAAATGGGGATGATAATAGCATCCACTTGGGGAAGGGGAGGGTATTGTGAGGATCAGACAGGACAATATATGAAAAGTGCTAGCTTGGTATGCATTAGCTATTATTCTTCCTGATAAACTGAAACAGATACATTATCCTCCATCTCTCTCCACTTTCACACAATTATTTAGTTTTACATGGTGCTATATGTTTGCATCAACAATAACTGCAATGAATAGAACATTTTACACCTTACAAGGTTAGCGTGCTGGACCTGGAGTCAGGAAGACCTGAGTTCGCATCCTGCTTCAGATATGTACTAGATATGTGACTGTGGGAAAGTCAGCCTCTGGTTGCCTCAGTTTCTGCATCTGTAAAATGGGGTTGTGAGGATCAAATGAAATAACATTTGTATTGTGCTTTGTAAACTTTAAAGAGCTATCTGAATGCAAGCCAGCTATTTCTTCTTCATCTGGAATAATATTCTTCAGATCACGCAGTTTAGAACAAAAAAAAAATGATTATCAGGCAGCTGAAACCCAAGAAAAGTGAAGTTGGTTAGTTGCCCTTAAATGAATTCAAATCACCTGAACTTTATATAAGGTGAAGAAAACTAAGCTTTTGGGTGTGCTTAATGCAGCTATTGTTCTTTAAGGCACCATGGAATTCAGGAATAGCACCATGGCCATTGAGACTGATATCATCCTGGACAAATTCAAGACTGGTTTATTAACACAGTGACTTCTGCAAAGTCTGGAAATCACAGAAAGAGAGAGCTGGGCTCAATACAAGGTGAATTTACTAAGCAATTAAAAGAAACTCAGAAATAGGATGTACTACCTCAGGAAGAACTGAGTTTCCTATAATTAGATGTATTTAAAGTGAGACCAAATGGACACTTGGCAGGGATTTGAAAGGGGGATGAATTACTCAGGTAGACATTTGGCCAGATGACTTCTGAGGATAACTCAGAGATTCTATGATTCTTATCAATAGCCTTGTGATGTAGGCAAGGTTAGTATTATTATCCCAATTTTAGAAATGGTGAAACTAAAATTTTGAGAAGTCATAACTTCTCTAAAGACACATAGTACATAAGTCAAAACTCAACCCCAGGTCTTCTACCTTAAAGTCCAGTCATCTTTTTTCTACACCAAACTATACCTTTCAAGTGTTTAATGAAAACCTGTACTCTAATATCCAGAGCATGGTAGTAGAAAGGACCTCCGAAGGATACTCTCTAGGAAGTAGCAGAAATTGCTTTGGCCCGGTGGAGAAAGAATGTATCGGGCAGTAAGTTTGGAATCCCCAAGGGAAAAGTATAATGACTAATTAAATAGAAAAATCCCCAATATGGTCATATGTATTCAAAAAAATCATCTCTCAAAAACTGGAACAAACATTTAAGACCATCTCATCTAACCCCTTCTTTTACAGATGAGAACTGGGAGCCAGTGAAATTAAGTGGCTTACCCAAGGTCACACTGGTAGCAGACATCAGAGATGGAATTTGAACTCGGATAAGTGCAATTCAAGTTAAGCAGCTCCAACAAGCTGACAACTCGTCCATATGTTGGAAAGAAGAGTTGTGATGGAATGTGGCCACAATTTAGAAAGGAAGTTTCATAGCAATGGAAAACACTGACTTCAAATAAATACATCATTGAATGTAATTTCCCTTTGTCCCTCATGATGAAGTCAATGGAAATCAATATGGCGGTATTTCCAAGGGAATCAAAAATAGTTAACAACCTCTAAACTAACCTGCAATCTTAGTGGGTCAGCAAAGAATTCCTATACCACCAAACTTACTTGGTATCCTACAGTACAGAGGACCAAGAATGGGCCTAGTTGTATGTGAATTGTTTGCTACAGTATCTGATTGTCTCACAAGTTTTGAACAATTTGTGTTCCCTGCTTTACTTTGCATGTTCTATGCTCACAAAGTGCAGGTGATGTAGTGTTTGGTCCCTCTACTACTCCATCTTTTTGTTGTTCGGTTGTGTCTGACTCTTCATGACCCCATTTGGGGTTTTCTTGCAAAGATACTAGAGTGGTTTGCCATTTTCTTCTTCGGCTCATTTTACGGATGAAGAATTTGAGGCAAACAGGGTTAAATGACTTGCCCAAGGTCACACAGCTAGTAAGTATCTAAGGCTGAATTTGAACTCACGAAGATGAATCTTCCCAACTCCAGGCCCCAGACTCTATCCACTGTGCCCCATGGCTGCCTCCTATTCTTAGTCAAGCCCTAATGTCTACCTACTCATCAAAGAGCTGTTCTCCAGTACAATGAACCAAATCACGAGTTTGCCCTGTTGGATGCAACTTGGTTGAAAGCAGGAAAGTCTTCATTTTGCCTTTGTATTCTCCACAAATGGCACAGGCTTAAAGTGTTCAATAAATGTTTGTTGAACTGACTTAAATTAGATTTGGGTTGTCATGCCATTTATTTTAGGAAGAAATGCAACAAATTCCCTCCCAACATTAATCGGAAATGGCTCCTGCCAAGACTGTCACTCTGAGTGGCACTTGGGCAGTTCTCACTTAGTAGAAGCTCTAGTGGCAAATCCAAGTTCAGTAGTTCTGGGACCCAACAGGGACTGTGCCACAGAAGTGCCTATATACCTTGGTAGTATGTTGTCCCTATGCCTTGCCTAATAAACAAACTCCTGATTTGATCCTTCAGCAGGGTGACACAGCAGAAGGAACACTGAGTATGGGGTTTCGGCACGAATTCGAATCACGGCTCAGCTACTTAACTCCTAGAGATACTGAGCAAACCACAAACGGCTCTGAGTCTCAGTTTGTTGGATTAGATGACTTTTTTGGGTTCTTTCTAGCTGTAGATCAATGATCCTATGATCCTACATTCCTTGGCTCACCTCTCAACTCAACTGATATGTGAATTACACAGGAAAAATACATGTGCAAATATGTTGCTATTTTCATAGAATTATAGAATCTCAGCATGAAAAGAGACCTCATAAATCACCTTGTCCAATCCTTATTTGAATCATAATTCCCTTGACAAAATCCCTAACAAGTTGTCATCCAGCCTTCACCTGAAGATCTTCAGTGATGAGAGACTCACTACCTTTCCAAACTAGGAGATTCTGTCTTAGATTTACCCAAAATCTGCCTCTTCATAACTTCTTCTAATTGGTCCTAGTTTTACCCTCTGGAAATAAGCAAGTAAGTCTAATTACTTCTCCACAGGACAATTTTCGAACTATCAGAAGACTCCTGTCACTTGAGTCACCTTATCCTAGGCTCAACATTCCCAGTTCTTTCCAGCAATACTTACAAGAAATGGTTTTAAGTCACATAATCCTCTTGGTCACCCCCTCTGGACCTCTTATAGTTTGTCCTTCCTAAAATATGGCTCCCCAAGCAGCACAGAATTTTCTAATGTGGTCTGAGCAGGACAGATTCCCCCAACTACCTCCCCGTCCTACCACACACACACACACACACACACACACACACACTCACACACACGTCTATTCTAGACACTATGCTTCTATTAACACAGCTTAAGGCTATATTAGCTTTAGGGAATATCATGTCACATTGTTGACTCTAAATGACGCAAACCCTGAGATGCTTTGCAAAATTTCTCGGCAGAACACAGCTCAGAGAAAATGCATGGTTCCAGGAATGTGAAAAGATAGGGTAGTCTTTTCAGAGGCCCTGCCTTTCATGTAACAGGCAGACAATTCTGCACAAGCATGGCCAGGACAATTACTCAGCCATCTTTCAATGCCAGCAACCATTTTACAAATATACTTGCACTCGCCTCCTTCTCCTTGGGGATGCATGAGGTGGGGGGCAGAAATTATTTCTCCTTATCTTATTTTCAAGGTTGGCTATTATGATGATGAGTGAGAGCTGTACCTTACACAGATCAGCTATCACACTATTATGCAAATTAAAAATGTGTGGACAGGAGGAATATTAAAAATGTATATCTGTATTTACAATCCAATTTCCTATGAATAATCCCTCATATTTGGCTGAAAATCCGAACACGAAAAGTACCACATCTGGTGGATATAACACATCAAGTTACAATCGCTGTTAGCATAGGTATTTGACTGCCAAAACCTGGTCCTACTTCCTGCAGCAGACACAATGGGAAGCATGTTAGATTGCTTTATGCCCTCATTGCATGGGAAAAAAATGACAATGAAGCAGCTCTGGGAATATTCTCATCATCTTGGATGGCACAGGGCAGGTAATTCAAAGATAATGTTACCTTTGAAATGGGCTTTTTTGGTGACTAAGAGATTATCATTTTTAATAGAAAATCACAATAATGTTAGCAGGCCATTTTTTCTACTGGTATTTTTCATCCCTCACCTTCTAATTTAAAGTCAATGCAGTGAAAATAACTATACAATGTTTCTCTACTATTATCATCAAGTCCAATGAAGCAAAAATGAGCTGAATCAGCTTTCTGTTGGTGCGAAGCTGTGCACCAATCCAATTCTCCAAACACGTATAGAGGACCCCACTAAGTATAAAGCATTCTGCTCACTAAGAACACCAATCCATCAACCAGCAAGTATTTACTAATCACCTTCTATATTCCAGGCACTGTGCTAGATGCTGAGGATACAAAAGCAAAAATGAAACCATCTCTACCCCCATGGAGCTTGCACTCTATAACAATAGAAAATTCCCCTCAAGACAATCCTAGCTTACAGGGGATAGGGAGTCTGATTCAACGGGGTTGAAAAGAATAATTTTTTTTTACATTTCTAATTAGTAGAAAAAATAAAAGAACATACTCCCGAATAGCACCTCATCCTTTTAAGGATCGCTTATACTGTGTATTACATAAAATCTACCTGAGCAAGTATTTATTTATTTATGTTTACCTATCCAAGTTGCACAGAAATCATTCTGCTAAATCCAATGATGTCTTACTCTCCAATGTCCAATGGGAAATGATTGTGGTGAGAGCCCATATAACACCTGGACTACATGACTTCAAGTTTTTATAGTCTCATCATATTTCCTCATTCTGCCATTTTAACAAACTCAAGGTAGAAATGCCAGAGGCTTACATTTAAATGAACGTTTTTAGAGACTATCTAAAAGGGAACTTATATGAGTCATGTGAATGGGATATGATTTTTGAACAAAGTGTCAAAGTCTAATCCCTATGGGTTAGTCAGAATATTCCTATTCCTGGCTTCTAGGAAAGAAGAATGGAAAAGAGCTATGAGTTGCATTTTTGATCTTTGAGTGACCATCTTAAAAGTATGACATGTCAACCTGATGCAGCATCCTCTTTGCCTGACTCGTATAAAGCAATGTCCTTTTAATTTTCAAGGCAATTGGAGAATTCTGTGTTTATTTGAACAGTCTAATATTCCAAATTCGGTTATGACTACAAATCTTGGAACACTAAAGAATTGTTGAGGATCAGCCAAAGGGCAATGGAGACGTGCAAGATGGCTATAATATATTGTAAGTAAGGAATTAGGAGAAATAGCTTAAAGACTGTCATCAGAAGATGCAGGAATGGGAAAGGGGGAGGGGGACATGGACACCTCCCCCAATCTCAAAGTGAGAATGAGGGAGAACTGTTGGATAGCTCATTGTTCCATTGGCACTGTGGAGGGTCCCAGAGCTGTTATACAAAGTTGGGGCAATCTTATTGATTCTTCCCCTTGCCATGGTCCCAGATGAAACAGTGAAACAGACACAGGACAATACAAGTAAACTACTTTATCCCCAGGTGAATTGACCAAGTGTGTGTCCTTTGGGTAAAGAGTCTATAAGAAACCAATAATGTTCATTCTGCGCAGTGACTAAGAGGCTTGCAGAACGTAATGGAACTTGTAGGCTTGCTTTTCTTCCTTGCAGGCTATTTTTTTTTTACCTCAGGGTCATAGAATACAGTTTTAGTACAAAGTAATTGTTTATCTGAACCCTCAACCTCCAAATGGTCCATTACACTGGATGTGGATGAAGCCCTTCCCAGAGCAGGTGTCTACACAATGTCAAGAGAATATCTGAAAGGTCACCAATATTTTTGGTAAATAGTAAAACATGGCTACATCAAGAGGAGTTTAAACTAACTGTTCCTTTCCTCAACAAAATTACCAAACTAGTAAAAGAAAAGAATGCTGTGGGTATAATTTACCAACATTTTAGCAAACAGGTTGTTAATGGTTCAATATTAACACGGCTAGAGATCACTAAGAAAATAAATAACCTGGGGATCTGTGCTTGGTCCTGTACTGTACAGCAAAAGATTGAGGATCACTCATCAAGTATATTGTAGTGAGAAATCCTTTTGTGCATGAGTCCAGTGCTTAATACAGTGTCTGGCACATAGTAGGCATTTAATGTTGTTTGTCCTTCATTTTGAAGAGGACCAATGACATAATGGGTTTGGATTTAAGTGAGGCAGAGTTGCACAAAGCCATTAGCCTCACTCTTTTTTCCAGAGCTATAAAAGTTGAGTTAGAAGATAAAAGTCAAGACAACTGGCAAGGGCCCAGGATTCAGCGGATGACTTTGGCATCTTTAATATCTGACCGAGCTCTTAGCACTCCCTGGTGTCTGCTTCAGCTGCCTTCACAGCTGTTGGAACAACTTGTTCTCATCTACTTATTCTGCTGGGGGAAGTCTTCACATGTTTGGGGTAGACATCCCATTAATTCATCAATGGGTTTGAGGCCTGTTGACTACCCTCAACCTGGTTTAGCCTGTCAGCCAAGATGGTTTTATTGGGATGTGGCCATTACACGTGCTACAGCTACTTGGAGCCACGGCTAAGTTGTTGGATGAAGGTGGATGCCAAAAGTGGATGTGAAGCCCTGACAAGGGCTCAGCAAGCCCTTACAACAGGTGCTAGTACTCTCTGAACACCCTATACACCCCCAGGCATTTAATAAATGTTTAGTGATTGACTGATTGATTGATTGAGTTGGACCGGATAACCACTAAAGTCCCTTCCAACTATCAAATTCTGTGATTCAATGATTCTGTGTTATTTGAGAGGACTTAAATGAAAGTCAAGCAAGATAGGCAGGCACTGAGGGGCTGCAATCTTCATCTCTGGGGAAAATACCACACCAGTTATTTCACAGATCCTTAGCGGTCTTAGAGTATTTGACTATCATGCTGGTATAACATGAGTATTTACTAGTTTTTCCAAACAGAAACAATTTAACTCAGGATTGTTTTTGTTAATGCATGGACAGTAAAACCAGCAGTCTAATTCACTTGTTCTATTTATGTGTTATATTTCTTTGCCGACCTATAATTGAACATCTTTAATCTAAATTTAGAAAAGCAATAGAAGACATATAAAATGATACAGAGGGAAGTGAACAGTACCAGGAATGTGAGTGTGTGTGTCTGTGTGTGTGTGTCTGTGTGTGCTGCAGAAGTGAAGGACTATGGGTTTGAAATATTATATATGCTTTCAGAATTAGTTAATATTCTGATTACTTTTGCTGCTAATCACTTTTTTCTCTCTCCTTTTATTCTTTGTTACAAAGTATAGTTCACTGGACAAGAAGGGTATATTTAGAAATGATGGTGAAATAAAAAAGATATCAATATTAAGAATTAAATATGTTTAAAATAAAGATCTGAAATTATGTTGCATTAAACTATAAAACACATGAAAAACATTTTTATGTAGTAGCACCTGATTTTGGGGTGAGGGGAAAAACATTTAGTTGTTCCAGGTCAGAGAACTCAGTGCAATATGGTGCTCAAAACTACCCAGGAAATAAAAGCATGTATTGATCGCAAATACTTGTAAAGAAGCATATGTAATCAAGGATTTCACTCATTAGTCTTTTAAAGAAATCAAGCTAATGGTCTGCAGTATGGACTTCCAGCTAGCTCTCAGAAAGGATAACATTTAAAATGGAAAATATGAAACTATACATGGAACAAGGGTCCTGCAAAGTCTCAATTAATGTCTGCTGGGTCCTGCAGGACACCCCTGAGTTTCCAATAAATAATCGTATTCCTATAGGTCTGCTGGAGATTAGGTACCTTTATAGATTTCAAATCATAAATTTAAGGATGAAATTAGTTTGAGATGTATTAACTGGTATCAAAGAAGGGACCAGGTGACTCAAGGCTAACTGCTGTCTTACCTCTGGAGACCTATGTCTAAAATGAGCTCAGGTCGTCAGTAAAAATAATCTGTTTCTATTCCCCATCAAGCCCCTGTCACTGCAATTAACTCAGTCTGGTCCTTCCAATTAGAGGATTCCAAAGCCCGAGAAAATGTGAAGTAAAAGTCCAGAAAACAATCAGAACCTGAGATAGGAAGTTTAATTACCACAACCCCACCTCCCTTCTTCTTTTCTTTCCTCTTTCCACTCACCTCTATTTCATATAAACAGTATTTCAAAATAACAAGGGCTAAATTTGGGTTAGAGCTGTGCTTTCTAAGTTCTATTCTAGAAATAATGATATAAACAAAATCAAACTCCTCTCTCTCTCTCTCCCTCTCCCTCCATCTCTCTCCTTTCTCTCTCCCTCTTTTTTCTCCCACTCTCCCTCTCTCTTTCCTTTCTTATATTCTCTCCCTTAATCCCCTCCCTCCTCTCTTACCTCTCTTTCCCCTTCTCCCCCTTTTTTCTCCTGACTCTTTCTTCTTCTTCTTCCCTCTTTTTCCTTTCTGTCACCATTCTCTCTTCTCTCTCCTCTTTCCTCTCTCCCTCCCTTCTTTCATATATATGTATAATTTCAAAATAGCAAGGGCTAAATTTGGAGCTGGGGCTATGCTTTCTGAATTCTATTCTAGAGGCAATTATGCAAACATTAGAAATCCAAGTAGTTTCTTCACCCTAGATTGCAATAGTCTCTCACTTCTACTCTGAAGATTCATGTATAAACTCTGTCAGAGTGATTATAATTAATATGTCACCATGTACCAACTTTTAATTTAACTTTAATTTTCTCCATTGCCAAACTTCTGAATAGTAACCTGACAGTCTTTATAGAAGAGAATAAAATTGTCACCCTAAATTTGTAATTGAATTTTAGTCATAATATAAGCTCTCTAGTACCTGCAAATTATGAGATAATCAATTATTTATTAATTGTCATTGCTTTATATTTCTAGTTTTTCTGATTTTTCAAGAAAAAAAGAAAGAGAGTTAGGGTCTTCATATCCTAGGCCTGTGAGCTTGGCTTCAATTCCTTGCAAAATTCTTGAAAATATTATTAAAAGTGTGTTCCTGTGCATTCAATGAGGGAAGCATGACTTTAGAACCAGTAAGACTTTAAAAACCAATCATGCCAACATTTCCTACTTTGAAAAGATTATGAGATTGGCAGAAAGATCTTAGGAATTCTTTAGACATTGGATATTTAGATTTCAACAAAGCATTTGAAAGTCCATCATGCTATCCTTGGGGACAAAAAGATGGTATAGATGATAGTCCAGAGAGGCGATTAAGAACCAGTTGAATGATGGGAACCCAAGATTAATATTAATAGGTTAATGTTGATGTTGTGGGAAGTCTCTATTGAAGTGCTGGGGGTCTCTAATAAAGGGCTAGCAGTCTCCAGTAAAGGGAATTCTAATTGGCTTTGTGCTATTTGATGTTTTGGTTTCTTTTGTTTTGTTTTTTACCAATGATTTGGCTCAATTGATAGAAGACAGGCTTATCTAGTTTGCAGATGACACAAAGAGGGACAGCCAACATGTTGACCAAAAAGGCCATCACAATTTAATAATATGGGCCTAAAGAGAACAACTTTAATAGGGTTAAGTGGAAGTCCTACATTGGCGTTCTCTTTTTAAAAACTGACACACAAATATAGCATAAGATGCACATATAGAAAACAAGTTACAGTTTTAGAAAAAATCATTTCTGAAGGCTCTTATGAACTTAAAACTCATTATGAGTCAACATTGTGACAGGACAGTCCCCCCCAAAAAACTGATATGACCTTAAACTACATTTATCCAATAAAACAACTAGCATTTATTAAGCACCTGCTGTATGCCAGAAACTATGCTAGGTGCAGAAGATACAAAAACAAAAACAAAACACTTTCTGTCCTCAAGAAATTTACATTCTATAGGAGGAAGGAGACAATACATACAATGGTGTACAAGTTACTTAAAACAAGCAATAATTTTGACATGTTTTCATTTTGTGACAGTAACGATTATGTGTGTCTACTGATTCTAAGCTATTACAGAATGTCTGACATTGACCAGATAAAACCAGATTCAACTGGTTTCTTCACTTTTAGTTAGCCCTCTATCAGTTGGATGCTGGATTTCATTCCATGCACACATATTTAATTGCTCTTTCATTGTGTCCTTAATTCTGTGGTTTTTAAGAATTTGTGGATTTTACTCCAAGTAAATACACAAAAATTGTAGATGTTGAAGAGCACATTTCATGATTCTTAGATACAGTGCAGTGGACACTCATCAAGGGTTTCATGAAGCAGTTGAAAAAAAGCCCAGAGAAAAGTGTGGTCAAAAGCAAAAAACAATGTCACAGACTGATGAGGTATTACTGCAAAGCAGTCTACCTAGGCCACTGCAATAAACAAACTTTCAGAGGGACCTGGAATCTGGAGGGCTTGCTGTTGGCCCCTCTTTTGTGCCATAAAGGCTTACTGGAGTAGGAAGAACATCAGGACTAGTTTCATAAAAACAGTTGCTAAGCATAACCAGGAAGAAATGGATACTCATTATGGCAAGACAATATAAAGAAAGAAGTAATGAAGACTATATATAAACAATTTTAAGGTTGCATAAAGGCAATTTTACTGCTGATTTTAGGCCATATCCAAACTGTTATCAGAAGTTCAAGTGAAGCTATAAGATCATCTTCATCAAATTGTAACACATCCACCCAAATAAATATTTGGGAGATTTGCTTTATTTCTATTGGTCACGGAAGTCTTGTACTCATTGAGTGTATGATGAACTTTGATGAATGTACTGACCTACTTAGAAGAAGAATTGTTCCAGGATTACAGTAATTGCCCAATGGAGATGGAATGCTGCAACATGGACCTTGTGTCATTCCAGGGCACAATAAAATGACTTCTGTGAAAATAAACTTGAGGTATAATCAAGGCGATACTTGGACAAAGGAGCTGTTTTTCAAAAGGTCTATTAATTATCCCATGTGATTAAAATATGAATTCACAATGAATTAAAGAATATATCAAAATCTTGTACATTCATGGCCAAATCATGTAAAACAAGTATTCATGGTGATATGAGGACATATTCCTTATTAAAAGACTTTTTTTCAAGATGCAAAAGGGTTTAAGATACACATTTTATCAATAAATTTCTTTATTTTATTTTTCCTAATTAATTTGTATACCATTGAACTATAGGTATAGACTTCTAAATAAGTATATACAGCATAGTATGTTCCATGTGTATGCATATAAACATATACATATGTGCAGAATAAGGAAATACAAAGAAATTCAATGAAATTTACAAGAGAAGCAGCAGCAGCTGGGGAGAGATGTGGTCATTGGGAAAGGCTTCATGCAGAACTTGGCATTTAAGCTCAACTTTGAAGGAAACTAATGATTCCAAAATGCTGAAGTGAGAACTGAATGTACTCAAGGCAAGAGGAACAGTAAGAAAGTCAATATGGCTGGCCCAAAGGGAGTGTGAAGGGGAGTGAGCCAGAACACCCAGGATGGTGAGAATTATGGAAATAATGACACAAAGGTCACCCAAAGTAACTGAGGATATTTATCTTAGAGAAAGAAGATTTCCTGGGGAAAGGATGTTTTTTCCCAAGTATTTGAAGAGTTGCCATATAGAAGATTGGATTAGTTCTCCTCGGCCTCAGAGGGCAAAATAAGGAGCAGTGGGTAAAAGTTTCCAAGAAACCACTCTTGCTTTGATCTAAGAAAGACTTTCTAACAAGTACAACTATACATAATTGGACCAGGAGGTTTCAGAAGACATCACAGGAAACCTTAAAGCACAGATTCAAATAATCATTTTATCAGAGGCAGCCACTGGTGAAGTAGATATAGCACTAGGTCTGGCATCCAAAAGACCTGAATTCAACTTTGACCTCAGAGGCTTATTGGGCAAACCTGAGCAAGCAAATTGCTTAACCTCTTTATGCCTCAGTTTTGTTCTCCATAAGATGAGGATAATAATAATACCTACTTCCCAGGATTGTCATGAGGATCAAATGAGATAATACTATGAAATGCTTAGCACAATGCTTGACACATAATAGATGCTTAATAAATGCTTTTTTTCCTTCCTTTCCTTCCTCTCTAACACACAGAGAACAAAAGGGTAGTTACCATGGTCTCATAGCTGGAAATGGGCTAAGGACAAGCCAATGAGTGGGAAACATCAGAAATACTTTATAGTTGATAATTAGAACCTATCCACTGGGGGACTGGGCTTCGGGCGTGGGATTCCTGTTTCCTAGGAGGACTGTGGCCTGCATCAAACATCCAGAAGAAAATGAAAATGTCAGTCATACTTGGTGGCCTGCCAAATACCTATATGTTCAGAAATAGCTGGACTTGGGGCTTAACCATTTTACATTCCATTTTGGATTTATTTTGACTTCTTTCCAGGGTTACTAGCAGCAGATAATCAGGTATAATTCCATCTCTGTCCCAGGAATTTCAAATAATAATTGTGAAATGCTATTTCTTCTTTAGTCTGTAAGGCAAAGAAACATGTGTCTCTTATATTGTTACATACCAACACCCGCATCTCAGCTTCTAGTGCCTTCCCTTCTGGGTAGAGTTTCCTTCTACCCTATAGGCACCTTGTATTTTTCTATCTCTTTACTTGTTTTCTCCCAGGTAGAATGGCAAATTAAAAATCAGTTATTACATGTTTACAATGTGCCAGGCATTGTTCCAAGTGATGAGAATACAAATACAAGCAAAAAGAGAGTTGAAAAGTGGGGGGAAGAGGGTAGGAGTGGGAGAAGGTACCTATACAAAAGCGTGGCACGGAAGTCAAGCTTCTAGACTTCTGGGCAATTAGGTGGTGCAGTGGATAGAGCACTGGCCCTGGAGTCAGGAGTACCTGAGTTCCAATCTGGTCTCAGACACATAATACTTCCTAGCTGTGTGACTCACTTAAGTCACTTAACCCTAATTGACTCACTAAAAAAGAAGAAGAAGAAGACTAGTCAAAAGCAGAGTCAGGAGAGAGATGAAGGAGTGGTTGTACTGGGCACTTCATCAATGGAGATTCCAGTAGGAGCTCACAAGCAGAGAAGGAGGCTAAAGGGGTAAAGGAATTCTCCACTTTGATAAGGCTAAAGAGTGAAAGCATTTTCCATGGTGAGATGGTTAGGGAATGGAAGAAAAGTCTTGAGAGTCAGGAGCAGAGCTGAGAGAGGATAATTTCTTTAAGGGCAGAGGTCATTTCAGGCTCTCTTCAAAATCCTAACACTTAGTATAGACCTTGGCACATAATAAGTACTTAATAAATGCATATTGACTGACTACTATGTGCAAGGGGCTGTGCTGAGTATATGATAAAGGATAAGACACCATGACTGCCCTCCAATTTAGAATCCCCTTAAAAAGTCAAGGTGTACATCCCTGACATATCATTAAAGAACACTTAAATCTTTCAAGAATCTGTCATTTCAATGGCATTGGGTACTCCAACTCCCAACGAAGACTGCAACTCCTCAATAACTCACTAGATAGTTTTTGAGAGTTGGCAGGACCAAAACACCCATTTTCCAGCAGCCAATAAACTCATAACCCTCTCAGCCTCAAAAAAGGGGTCACAGTCTATCAGCAGATCCATTCTTGAAGTCTTTCTAGTTGGGCAGAACCTGGCAGAGGTTATGTTAATGACATAATAGGTGACCTCAATGTCATGAGGATACATCAAAGGAGGATTTTAGAACATAATGAATGTCAATAAATAATCAATTTCCAAATTGTTTAATATAGCCTATAAATGTTATAGATAGAAGGGGAAGGAAGGAGAGGGGAAGGGAAGGGAGGAAAGAGAGAGGAGAGCAGAAAAGAAGGAAGAGAAGAATGGATAGAAGAAGGAAAGGGAGAAAAGGAGAAAGGAGGGAAAGAGAGGAAAGAGAAGGAAAGGGGAAAGGAAGGGAAAGAGAGGAATGGGGAAAGAAAGGGAAAGGGAGGAAAAGGGAAGGGAGGGAAGGGGAGAAAAAGGGAAGGCAAGAGAAAGGGAAGAATGGAGAAGAGGAGGGAAGGGAAGAGGAAGGG
>NW_020945237.1:4073187-4085106 GCF_900497805.2 Vombatus ursinus | reverse complement strand
AGAAAGGGAAGAATGGAGAAGAGGAGGGAAGGGAAGAGGAAGGGGAAGGAAAAAAGGAAAGGGGAGAGGAGAGTAAAATATGGAGTAAGAAACCACAATAACAATAAGAATAGTAGCATTTATATGGTGCCGTAAGGTTTGCCATGTACTTTACCTATGTTATCCCATGTGATCCCTACAACAACCTTATGAGGGAAGTGCTATTATTATCCCCGTTTTACAGATAAGGAAACTGAAGCTCACTATGGCCCAGTGATTTTTCCAGAATCACATAGCTAATAAATGTCTGAGGCAGGATTGTGACTTGGGTCTTCCTGATTTTAAGTCTAGCACTCTCTCTACTATTGCACCTACACTGGCCATGAAGGGGATCCAGGAGTTAGAAAGGCGAGATCTTGTAGAAGGGAACATTTCAAGTGGAAAAGAAAAATAGAGATAAAGACACTAAGAGCCATTTCTTATTGAGATGTGGAGATTTGATAAGGTGAAAATATAAACAATGGGCAGAGATGGAGTCTATTCCAGAGACAATGAACTGTTATAGGGTCTCTTCTGGAGTCAATAAATTGCCCAAAGTCACTGTATTTCCTCACTTTCATGTGTTTTTAGAGTCCTATCCCAAGCATTTTCTATTAGATTAACTGGTCTTCAATAACGAGGACCAGGTTTTTCAGCAGCAAGCAGCAGAAGCTACCAATATTTAGACAGTACAGACAGAAATATTGAAACCCAATTCAATTTCAATTCAACAGACATTTACCAAGGATTTTCCCCAACACATATCTCTTGCTTCTGTAGATTAGTCCATGAATATTAAGAATCAACTTCTTGTTGAATCAAATACCTGAACATTTTTCAGAGATCTTCATATTAGTTATTAAATCATTAACAGTGGAGTAAGGTAAATGAAATCCAACAGTAAAGGACTTAGCCACTGAAAGTGGACAAAACTCTCCATGTTCACCTGCAGTCTAACATCTACTTCCCATACAGCCTCTGGAGACTTGGCTTCTCTATGTGTAGAATGTTCTATGGAGAGCCTGTCTGACAGAAGTAATTTTAAAATTTAAAAGAACTGGTATCTCATCTGCATGGACACTCATTCCACCGATCACAACCCCTTCATATTTCACTAGAGAGTTTAACACATTGTTTTGGTCAAAAAAAAAATCATCACCAGAGCACAAGCTTTCTTGTAAAAACTTTGAACTTAGGCCATGCTGGAATGGCAAGCACATGGTCTAAATGTGAAATCTGTACTATAGGGAATGTAACACTACATATTCAAAGCCTTTCCATTTTGAAAGAAAATGTCAGAGGCTTTGCATTCTGTTGGATGTCTTCCTTGCCTGGATTGGATTGCCCCTTCACCCCTTCCTCTTGAAATCTCTGATTTCCTTCAAAACTGAGCTCAAATGTTACCTTCTACATAAGGTCTTTTTTGACCCTCCCAGTTTCTACTACCTCTGCCTCCAAAATAGCTTATATTTATTTTGAATATACGGTCTTAAATTTGGCCATACCAACAAAAGACAGAGAGACTTTGGTAGGGAACTGCTGGACTGGTAGTTTACCCCAAACTCAAGTTCTGCCCTTGGCCATGACTGGATGGACCTTGGCAATTTCGGTAACTCCCCATCCAGCAAGTCAGTTCTGAAGTTTCTCTGCATCTTTTTGTTGTGTTCAACGCCAGGGCTACACATATATTCTGTATATATTTATTTATACATGTACATCTTGTTTCCCTCAATTTAATGGAAGCCCATTGAGGGCAGAGACTGTTTCATTTTTTTTCTATGTATCTCTAGCAATTAGTGTGATGCCCATCATATATTGTCAATTAGTCATTCAGTGGTGTCTCACTCTTCACGACCCTGTGGGCCATAGAATACCGCCTATGGAGTTTTTTTGGCAAACATAGTGGAGTAGTTTGTCATTTTCTTCTTTAGTGAATCACTTTTTGTCAGAACTCTCCACTATGACCTATCCATCTTGGGTAACCCTGACAAGGCAGTGATCCAGAAGCAATCCATCATATGTTAGGTGCTTAATAAATTCTCATTGATTGATAGATGCAGTACTTTATAATTACAAAATATTGTTTCATACATGATCTCACTTGACCCATACCACTCCACTGGGAAATAGGAAGACAGGTAGAGAGCAATGTCCCTGTTTCACAATAATCTTGCCTTATTGTTTAGAATACAATAAGACATAATACACGCAAAATTCCACGTAAATAAAATATCATATTAGTATAATTTTCTATAAATAATATCATTGAGAGGTAGCATGGTATAGTATGTAAAGGGCCTCCCTTAAAGTTGAGAAGACCTTGTGTCATTTCTCACCTCAGATATCTAGTGTTCTGGGGCAAGTCATTTAGCCCTCTGTGTCCCAGGCTACTCTCTAAAACTATAACTGCAGAACAGATATTGGCCTGCATGGGTATTAGGAGCTTCCTCACTGGGAGCTCCTATACCAAGGAAATGATGCATCCAATCCAAAAAAAAAATCAAATTATAAATTTAGCTTCAAATCTATTGTTAATCTTTGCTATGAATTGACATTATGTTCGATTACAATGCCAAACTCACAAACTTGCTTTCTCCCGCTCTATGTTATGCTTAATGAGCATAAATTAAACTTAGACAAGGTCTGCATTACATAGTGCCTAACATCCTTGCACATAGCACACGCTTCACAGAATGAATACTAAGTCATCTAGACGGAAAGTGAAACATTGACCAGCTGATCCAAATATTGGAAAACATCTACATGTGGGCCATTGTGCACACAAAGCACAAGGTGATCAATGGTCTTTCCACTTCTTGCTTTATATTTTGGTGCCGTGCACAAAGTCAGCGGTAAGATATCAAACATGGTATGGCATGCCGATTTTCATGTTGAAAACAGGCAATGCAGGGAATTTGACATGCTCTTCCAGCATTGTTATCCAGAACCAAATTCTGCTAGCAGAAGACTGACTTCTCCCACCTCATTTATCAATTTTCTTATGCTATCTGTAATCTCTCTGCCTGCTTTGGCCAATATCTCTACTCGACTTAACTTCCATATCTCTTATTTGCTTGAAGAAAGATAATTTGATTTATTACAAGAACTTTGAAGCAAGTGATGCTCTGCTCTTCGTCAGTCACCAGTCATGGATGGCAGATCAATGATCATAACAAATCGCTGATGAAAGTCATTATTTAAGACATGCCCCAAAGGACTGATGAGCTGTCTTTTTCTTTTGACTTTCCCCCTTTGGTGTAAAAATCAAAATAAAGGTACAAGCTTGAACTAAAGTCAAATATAAAGCAAAATCCTTTACTGTGATGATCACTTAAAAAAAAGAACCACCAAGAAATCTCCCTGACTACTCTCACCAAAGTAATACATCTGTTACAACCTGGCAATACTAGGTCTCTTTTAGTCACTTTATAACACTGACAGCAGCATTAGTTAAAATTAGATTTCTCATTTTCATATCAAGGGAGACATCAACATTCATTTCTATATTAAACATAAAAGTTATTCATACATTCTGGGACTGCAGAAAGCTTTTAAAATGGTTTTAAGGTGATGGATGCAGGATCATTGGAACATTTGTTTAATACAAGTTATGATTATCAACTAAATTATACTAAAGGCAATCATTTCTTCACTGCAATGCAGCAATCCATTTTTTAGCCTGCACACCAAAAAAACTGTATATGATAAAGGATTTCACAGAACTTTTTTTTTTCAGTCTGGTGAAAGACCCAATTACCACTTCTCACTTCCACTGCCATAAAGATAGTTCTTGGCTTGATTAAAAGGAAAAAAAAAATCTGTGAGTGAATGAAGTTATGTGCGTATGTAAATAGGGAGTTTTGATATGTATGCTCTCCCGTGTTAGAATGTAACTTCCTTGAAACAGGTGCTGTTTTTACATCTTTTGAAACAGGGGCTGTTTTTACCTCTTCTTGTATCTCCAGCACTTAACTCAGTACTTAGTAAGTGCTTAATAAAGCTTATTGACTGATTCTTTGCATTGCACTGGTGCTCACAAAAAATAAATAAATAAAAGGAGAAGAAGGTAGCCAGAGCATTGAGTTGATCTTCTCTGGAAGGTTTATAGAAACATATGGATTATTATTATGGAGTATGGAAAGACAAGTGAGTTGCAAATTACATTAGTAGGGGAAAGTCTACACCAATAAAATCAAAGATCACTTAAAGTTCATATATATATATATACACACACACACACACAAACAAACGGTTGTTTTGGGTCTGGGTCTGTCATTCCATCCATGTAAGAGGGTGCACAGTTTTAGGAAAGCCCTTCCACTAATGCAGATCACAAACTGTTCTGCCACTTACAATCTTAGTGAATTGCCCAAGGGACTAAGATGAAATAGTTTGCCCTGGGACACTCAACTAATATGTGTCAGAGGAAGGACTTGAACCTAGGTTAGCCCTCCTCTCCATCCATTATGACACACTGACTTCGTTGTCATTGTTGTTCAGTAGTTTCAGTTGTGTTCAACTCTTTGTGATTCCATTTGGGGTTTTCTTGCCAAAGATACTACAGTGGTTTGCCATTTTCTTCTCCAGCTCATTTTATAGATGAGGAAACTGACACAAACAAGGTTAAGTGACTTGCCCAGGGTCACACAGCTATTAAGTATCTAAGGGCGGATTTGAACTCATGAAGACGGATTTTCCTGACTTCAGGGTCAGCTCTCTATGCACAGGTTTCATACTTCACGAAAGTTTTGGTCCAGTGATTCCATAAGAAGGTGATTTTATCTTCTCACAGCCCTCACAAGTACCAAGATGAGATAATCTCTCACTATGAGCCTTGTTAGGCAATAGATTGGAAATTGCACAGAGCCTAATTTGCCTTTATGTCAGGGAACACTTCCTAACAACTGGAGCGGTACAAAACTGTAAGAGGTTGCTCTGAGAGGTGGTAGGTTCCCCCTCTCCAAGCAGGGGCTGGACAAGCAATTTGGGGCAATTTTATAGTGGGGACTCCTTCAAGTATAGGTTGGCTTAGATGGCCAACTCTCAGATTGTGTAATTATATTATCCAAAAGTATGCCAATATCAAGAGGGGCTGATGACCAAAAACTGGGCAACTCAAGGTCTGCCCAGTGCCTGAGACATTGCACTTAACACAGTACCTGGCACATATTAGGAATTTGATAAATGTTTACTGACTAAAGAAAACTATATGGGCAGGAATGATATAATAACTGACACCTTGGGAAAATGTCTTCATCTTCACCCAGGACATTTTCTGCCCTGCCACTATTGTTTTATCCTACCAGTTGGATCACCAAAGTCCATTCCTGGTAGGAGATCTGAACTCCTTGGGATCAGGCATACTCCTCTTTACCCCAGGCATTGTTTTGCGCCTGTGTCTTGCCCCTTACTCTGACAACTGAAATCAAATGAACACTATCATTGCCTCTAGAAAGGTTATGTAAGTCAATTACCCTATTGATCCATTGACCAACTCTCTGGCTTCCCAAACTAAAATATCTTTTTTTGGCCATTACTCCCTTACATATGGAAGTTCCCCCTACTGGAATACGGCTTCTTTAAAAATTTATATCCCCAGAGAAAGTTGAAGGGGGGAATGAGTGCTTGATAACTTTTTTTAAATCAAAAATTATTTTTAAATGATTTTACACAGAAAAAGAAGTAATCCATTGCTTAGCAAATAAATAGGAATGAGATTTGTAAGACACATTAATAATATTTCTCTTCCCATCTGCTTATGGTTTGGGGCATTTAGTTTCACTGAAACAAGAAAAGTGGTGAATGGTGATAAAAACATATTTAATTATTCAGTTGTTAAACTAAACTTTGCTAATGCAAAAAAGAAAGGGATTTTTGGAGTTGATTTCATCAGTAGAGTGAACTCTCAGGGTGGGAGTTCCAGTAACTCATCAATAACATAGAGTCTGAGAGAGTTGCTTGAGGCACTGACAAGTGAAATAACCTTTCCAGAGACATATGGCCAACGTGTGTCAGGGATAGAATTTGAACTCAGGGCTTCATGACTCCAAAGTCAGCCTTCTCTCCATGATGTCATGCCAAGTCTCTCCAAAGCAACTATAAGATGTAGAATCATTTCAGCTCTGGTACTCAACGAATGTCAAAAGACTTAGAAGAATGCCCACAATAGGTTTTGTATTAAGGAACAATGAGAAAAGATGTACAGGATTGGACAAGGTAAGGAAGTATAAGTGGATTGCTATCATCATTATCATTATCAGTATAATAGCTAGTATTTATAAAGTGTATTCAGATTTGCAAAGATCTTTACAAATTTAAGCACCTTTGATCCTCACAACAACCCTGGTAGATGTTATTATTATGTCCATTTTACAGATGAAGAAACTGAGGTGAATATCAGTTAAGTGACTTGACCAGGTTTACACAGCTAGTAAACATCTTAGGCTGAATTTGAACTCAGGTTTTCCTGACAACAGGCTTTCTGTGCTACCTAGGTGAGACCCAGTACACAAAAATATTAAAAGTAGGGATTTCTGATACAATCTTCATTACTAGAATTCACATTCACATGCTGTGAGAAGCAAGAGATAGAAGAGAGATGGTACTGCCCTTCTCTACAACGAATTAACAAGTGAAAAGAAATGTTTTGAATGCAGTTGGATAAAAAGAGTAGGGGGTGACATGCCCCCTGTCTATCATTTAGCTCCTTTTAGGGTGGTGTTTTATTTAGGTGGGTGGTTCAGGAGGAATTTAGGGTTGTATCTATCCTGTCAAAGCAGTTGGAATATTGGAAGTGGGGAAATGTAGGGAATTAGAAGAAACTTGCTACTTAAAGGTGGCTGGAGAAAAGGAATTAAAGGTCCAAGTATAGCTATGGGGCATTCAGCTCTCCTTCCCCTCCTAAAAAGCACGATCATTCAATTCAGGTTTCAGCGATAAACAGTGGCTGCCACCTGGGCAGACACACAAGAAGGCACTTATCATAGTGGAATATGTGTTGTAGAAATTTGTAACCAAATCAGCAAAGCCAGGTTACTACAGGCCATCTGCTAGGACGTGGGGATAGCTTTGTTCTGCAGGATATTTCTTTGTAATGGCATTTGGTGTAAAGGTGAATATATTAACCAATTCCATGATATCCAAAATGCTTTTTCTCCTTGGGATGAGCATTATCATCCCAAATATACCGACTTAGACCTAAGGCATTAGCTACATTATTGAATCCTTTGCCTTAAAAAGAAAAAAATAATAAACAGGTTCTGTTCCTGTACTAGATGGCTTACGTGTTTGGTTAAGAGATGATTTCATTTGGTTTTTGTTATCTTGCATTTTTTTTCCTAACTAGTTCTTGATGTTCTTGACAAATACAAGAAATAATCCTCATGGTCTTTCTCACTAGTTCCCTTTGAGAAAATACAGGCTTTGTTCATTTTAAAATAGACTTGATTTATGATATAGATAAAGGAGAACATTAATCTGCTTTTTCTAGGATCTGAAGCTTAAAAATCCAAGAAGTTCTTGAGCTGGGGTAAATCACCAGAGAGAAGTACTTGGTAAATTGTGTCCATCGAGCCCAGTTTCCGTAACTTTGAGAATCCATGATTTGTTGGTATTCCCTGCACCTCCACCTGTTACCCTTATCAGAGTAGTGAACTGAAAAGTACATGGGATTTGGACTCAGAGGACTTCCACTTAGATCACAGCTCTGTTATTTCCTAACTATATGACCTTGGGCAAATCAGTCAAGCTACAAGCATTAAGCACCAACTGTATATCAGGGACTAAGCTCAACATAGGAGATGCAAAGACAAAAATAAAACACCCTCTGTCCTCAGGGAATTTACATTCTACTGAGGAAGACTATATCTGCATAAATTAGCATATTTAAACTCTATGTAAAATAAATACAATGTAAATTGAGGCAAAGTTACCACCTTTAAGGCAGCTTGGTGGTACAATGGATGGAGCGCTGAATATGGAATCAGGAAGACCTGAGTTCAAACTCAGTCTCTGATACTTTCTAGCTAGGGGACCCCGAGTAAGTCACTTAACCTCCGTTTGCCTCAGTTTCCTCATCTGTAAAATAAGGATAAATAGCACCTATGTGCCAGAGTTTTGTAAGGATCAAATTAGATAGTTTTCATATAGCACTTTGCAAAATTTTAAAAATAGTTAAAAAATAGTAATAGTGATTATGATGATGATGATGAAATGAGGAAGATTGACCTAGATGGCCTTTGAGACATTTTGAGCTCTCCAGCCTTAAAATCATGTTGTCATTTACCCTAGTAGACAGTTTCATGAGTTACTATGATCAAATAATTCAGTACCCAATGGTCAAATTGATGCTGAGCCTCTTAGGACTTAGGTAGACAGGTCTATGTGTGCCAGATAAATGCCAATCAATAAATCCTTATTGGAAACCTTTCTAGATGGGTAGGACCTACCAGAGCTTTCCCCCTACTGGCATAGCCTTTGAAAAACCAGGCTAGTCTCTAGTGTTCTCATATACAAAATGAATGGGTTGGATTAAATGGACCCTAAGGTCTTTGTAAGTTCTAACAGCAACAACAACAATAACAAAAACAATAATAATGATAATAACCAGCATTAACATAGAACTTGAAGGTTTGCAAAGCCCCTTACCTATATTACTTCTTTGGAGTCTCACAACAACTCTGTGAGGCAGGTACTTTTATTGTACCCATTTTACAGATAAAGAAACTGAGACTGACAGAGGTTAAGTGACTTGCTCAGGGTCACACTGCCAGGAAGTCCCCAAATCAGGATTTGGGCTCAGGTTTTCCTGACTCCAAATCCAGTCTTCCATTCTCTATACCAATTAACTATTATCCATATGTTCTCCTAGTTGATGGAGGAAAGTTTGCTGTGTGCATTTACCTAATCCTGGCCTGCTAGGGACTTCCACGAAGATTTGGGAATAATAAAGCATGACCCTTTACCTTGAAATAAATTAATCTTCATATACCCCAGGCTTGTTCTTCCGATTCCAGAAACAGGTTTCCTCTAGGGATCTGTCATTCCAGCCACATCCCTGCTGTACAATTAGCATCTCTGAGAGGTTCAATATATGGCTGCTGTCCCTTTCTAGTCAAGACTTATTTTGACAAGTCTTAGCTGAGGAAAACCAGCTTCCTGGAACACTGACTGCCCCTAAGGCAAAGTCAATGTTCTGAACGACAGGTCCACACAAGAATTTGACCAAAGAACCACCAACCAAGGAAGATGGGAGCCACTGCCCCCAATTCACCACTTCAATATCAGGCACTTTTCATTAACAAGAATTACTAGACAATAGAAACCCTTCCTATACACCCCATTCAGTAAGAGGAGGGAGGAAAAATACAGTCACCTGTAGTCTTGTGTTCAGGAGTTTCCTGGTAATTTTATTTTGACTGTATAAAGTCAAACAGTTACGCTTTCCAGATGCTTAGCCATGAGTCAGAATCATCACAGTCACTCCTGGTTTCCTTGCAGCTGGAGAAGAGAATCAAGCACCTGGAACAGCTGCTGAGTACAGAAATGTTCCAAAAGTTTAGAAATGGGACTCTGCCCTTCCACTTTGACATTGCTCTAAAAGTTCCAAATTCATCAAATTGTGTTACAATGGCATCCATCCTCCCTGCATCTTTTTGACAATATTGTGAGGTAAAACCTAGGAAAATGGGATCTACAATATCCCCCAGTCCACTGACCCAGTGGTCAAAGGAAATAAGGTTAGCCTGGCATAGCTTCTTCCAGATAAAGTCATAGTGGTCCTTCCTGATCTCTGCTTTCTTGCCCATATTTTCACTAACTGTCCCTTTGACAGAATTTATTTCTAATTCTTACTATTAAGTTTAGGAAACCATTTTAAATGTGTGATTCATTTGTTGTTAGAGGCAGCATGGAATAATGGATAAGAGAGCTGATCTCAGAACCAAATAAACCAGGATTCAAGTGTGACCTCTGACACATACAGAAATGCCCCCTTTCAAAGGTAAAGACTTATATGTACAAAAATATTTATCACAGTTCTTTTTGTGGTCGCAAAGACCTGGAAATTGAGGAGATGCTCTTCAATTGGGGAATGAGTGAACATATTATGGAATATGACTGTGACGGAATGCTGTTGTACTGTAAGAAATGACAAAGGGGGTGGTTTCAGAAAAACCTTGGAAGACTTATAAAAATGTATGCAAAGTTAAGTGAGCAGAACCAGAACATTGCATACAGTAACAGCAATATTTTTTGATGATCAGCTGTGCAAGGCTTAGCTACTCTGATCAATACAATGATCCCAGACAACTCCAAAGGACTCATGATGAGAAATGGTATCTGCCTCCAGAGAAAGAACTGCCAAACTCTGAGTCCAGATTGAAAAATACTTTTTTTTTTACGTTCTTTATTTTACTTTCTTTTTCTACAACATAGCCAATGTAGGAATATGTTTTGCATGACTTAATGTGTATATAATGAGTATCATATTGCTTGTCTTTTCAATGGGTGAGGAAGGGGCTGGAGGGAGGGAGAGAATTTGGAACTCAAAAAAAATTTTAAATGAATGTTAAAAAATAAATATTTCTCAAATTAAAAAAAAAGAAATGGCCCCTTTCAGATAGAGAAGCTGGCCCTCCTATCCAGAAACAGAGATATGGCAGAAAATGTAAAACCCAGCAACAAATGCAGTTCCGTGCTGGGTTTAGGACCCAACCACCCTGCAGCCCAGTGGTCATGTTCTTAGATAAGCTGTACCTAGGCATGAGTTAGCACTAAGAACTTGTGTTTGGAGCCATTTTCTAGTGAAACTCCACCCCTGCAGCATTCAGTGGCGGAGCCCCTATCTGTATGACATCCGGCAAGCCAATTAACACAGTGAGGCCTCAGTTTCCTCATCTGTAAAAAAGTGACCTCTAAGCTCCCTTCCAGTATTCTATCTATGAGCCTAGGACTCCCATTTCCAAATGGGTAGATTTAGATACTCGTTTCTGGCCCTGAGCCCTAGGACCACTGGATCATGAACATAAAGCTAGATGAGACCTCAGAAGTCATCTAATCCCACCCCTACAATTTATATATGAGGAAATTGAGGCCCAGCAAGGCTAAGTGATTTGCCCAAAGTTATAGAGGTCGGTGGGTTTGGAACCCTGTGTCTTCACCCTCTGAGGTCTTCTGACTTTGGACCCATTAACATTTCCACTGTACCACTGATACAAGGTAGACTTTGTTTATGTGTGTACCCAAGTGAACACCATTCCCTAATAGATTTTTGTCTATATTAAACTGAAAGATTTTGAGGTGTCTGATGAGCTGATCAAGTTACTGAGTTCACTGACCAATCAATCATGAGAATTAACCTCACAGATCTGTGCTTTAAAATGTGTTCCTAAGGCCAACCTGTGTTGAACAATTGAGGGAACAATGAAGTAAGACATAGTAGGAATGGTACGGTAATTCCAGGCCCAGGCAGCTGGATGATTCAGTGTAACTTATGGCCACTCATTGCAAGCAATATGACATTCCTGCTTTATACCTTTGTGGTAGAAACCTCTGATCATTTCTTGACCATATATGGTAGCAACATTTTCCTTCAGAAAGGCGCTAAGGAGTAAAAAGCGGGAGCCCAGTACCCAGAAACAGAAGGCTTTTGGTCAGAAATACTGACTTATTCAATCAATCTTTGCTTTTTGGACAGCACAAGGCCTTTATTTTTGTTACCACTTGATATGGATTCTGGTATTTCCCCTCTAAATGGCATTTCATAACTGACATCTCCAGCTGTCCACTCTTCTTCCCTCCACTGAATCATGCCTGGCAGATGGTATGAATAGCTTGGCATAGATTTGCTGGTTCAGTGTGTGTGTGTGTGTGTGTGTGTGTGTGTGTGTGTGTGTGTGTGTG
>NW_020945237.1:4013863-4073177 GCF_900497805.2 Vombatus ursinus | reverse complement strand
TGTGTGTGTGTGTGTGTGTGTGTGTGTGTGTGTGTGTGTGTGTGTGTAGCAGGGGGATGGGAGAAACTGTGCCAGGCTGCTGATTTCTTTACTACTGTGCATACTGGCAATAGTGGTCAGCTAACAGCACTACATCACCTGATTAGAAAGAAATGAGACTCAAGTTTTCAAAGAAACTTTGAATATGGGGTTTTGTGTCTTGAGCAGTGTTTTCACGTGTCTTTTAACGGCACCCACTTTTAATTTTACTCTCCTGTTAAGTTATGTCATTCTGACTCAACTTTGATAGTGATGATGATTGAAAATGTGTTGTTTTCTCCTCTATTAATGAGAACAGAGATGTGATATGGAGTAGCAGATAGAGAGTTGTCCTCAAAGTCAAGAAGAAATAGGTTTAAATCCTGCCTCTGAAACTTACTAGCAGTATGACCCTAGGCAAGTCATTTAACCTCTCTATGCCTTGTTTCCTCATCTATAAAATGAGGGGGTTGGACTCATTGTTTTCTAAAGTCCTTTCTAGCTATAAAACTATGATTATAATTGATATATTGGCAGGGTGACCTTGGGAATATCTCTTAACCATTCTGTGCCTCAGTCTCCTCATCTATAAAATGGAAGAGTTGAAATCAATGGCCTCTAACATCACTTTCAGCTTTAAAACTGTGACTCTGACTTTGGCATACAGATCAAGGGAGTCTGGTAATGGTGTTTAATTTCTCAGAGCCCCAGGCAACACTTTAAGAATAAAAGTTTCCAAGAAGGTGCCCATTTGTATTGGTAAAGGAAGTTCCTCATTAAGAGCACCTTATACAGATTGTTTGGCTGAGAATTAAATGAGAAGACATAAGATGATAAATGTTTTTGAAAGAAAAAAATACATGATACAGATGTAAGCTTTAAGCAACATAGTAATGTTCTGCCCTTCGTATACAAAAATAATTTGAATTTCTTAACCATGGCTTACAATATGAGAATCGTGGGCCCCTTTGTAAAAAACCTTTCTTACAAAAACACAGGGATGGAGTGCAGGTAATGAGAGCTAATAAGAATATATTTGCCAAGAGTCTTGAAAATTTAATCAGAAGGGCTTTCAACTAACAAGGAAAGAAGATGGAACAAACTGGCTATATATAACCACAAAGGTAGAGACCACAAAAAGTAACTACTTTCTATAGGAAGAATAGTGGAAGCAGAAGAATACAGAGGAACACACAGCAGACACAGTCCAAAAAAAGGAGTCAAAAATAAAACCCTTGGCAAAGGGTTTCTAGAAACAGATGCACAGCACATAGGTAATAATCAAGATAAACTAGAAATTTCAATGCAAATAGGCAAATGTGATGTTATAGGTTTCACCAAGACAGTATCTTAACATCCATGAGTATATGATGGCTTTAAAAGTGTCTACTTTAGGGGAGCAGCTAGGTGGTGCAGTGGATAGAGCTCTGGCCTTAGAGTCAGGAAGACCTGAGTTCAAATCCAGCCTCAGACATTTGACACTTACTAGCTGTGTGACCCTGGGCAAGTCACTTAACCCCAATTGCCTCACCAAAAAGAAAAAAAAACAGTTTAAAGAAAGTTTCCACTTCATTTAAAAGGAAAAGGTTGAATGAGTGAGAGGAGGTGTAGCATGAGATATTCTGGCCCCTTAGCCCAGTATGTTGATGTTCCAGTGCGTTGAAATGGATGGGAGACAGAGGGGGCTGACACCAGATCCATAGACATTACTGGGTGCATTGACTTGAAAGGTGAAAGGTAAAAGGCTGAGATTGAAAGAGATGCAGTAGTGGTTGAGGTACCTCCATCCTCCTGACTCTGTTGGCATTATATTGATGATGTTAGGTGCCACCACATGAGTGTTAGTATCTGGAGAATACAGTGCCTCATTTCACTCCTGGGTGCTCGTGGACAGGCGGGGTCCACATCAGACCCTTCATTAGATTAATAAGTTTCTGGAGGGTTACAACTGTGGTTTTGCTTCTTCTTATATACCCAGTGCTTAACATAGTGCCTGGTACATGGTAGATGCTTAATATATGTTTATTGATTAATTGATAATGCAATTCTGGGACTCTTACAGGTCAGTGATCTTTGGCATCCCGTCTTCTGGTTTTGAACATCATATATATCAACATTTTTATTCTCTTTTTTCCAGTTATAAATTAGCTATCTGTGCCCAGCTGCCACTTCATAAAGAGATAAGAGGGCTATGAGACACATTGACTTAAGATTTAATTTTGTCTACTGTTCCCATGCTGTGGCAAGGATACTGAAGAGAGGGGGCCTTGGCTTCAGCCTAAAAGAGCTTTCTGCCTTGGGAGAAGTTGGATATAGGGACTTAATGGAATGTGCAGCTTATGTTCTAGGTAATAAATGCTTTTGCCTTACTATGCATTTTAAACTCATTAAACAGTATATATAAATTATTGCCTTGAGTGAAGGTGAATAAATGCAGTAATAGGAAGGAGTATGGAGAAATAGGTCAAGGTAGAAAGCCAAGCCAGAGACTGAATGAATTATAATCCTACATAGGAAGCAGAGACATCACAGTGGTGTAGCAGTCAATCAGGAAATATTTACTCAGTACCTACTATGTGCCAGGTACTATGCTAAACCCTGAGAATACAAAGAAAAGCAAAAGACAGTCCCTGATCTCCAGGAGCAATAGGGGGACAGCACTGGCTGATTGATAGCCATGTGCCCCCAGAATCTTGACTGCTTAGATATATAGATTCTATGTTTGGTGCATCTGTGTCATATATTAGGAAGATATGCTAATGTGAGGAAATCTCAGCAGGGGGGAGCAGGGAAAGAAGAACATTAGGTGAAGGACAATGGAGACAGAAACAGGGATGATATTGTCAGTGGCAAATCCTACAGATCACCTTCTCAGAAAGAAAATGAGAGACCAGTTTAAGAAAGCAAAGTCAACCAGCATTTTTCAGTGTTTACTATATACGCCAAGCACTGTGCTAAGCAAGGGTCACACGACTGGTATGGGGCATGATAGAGTACTGATGAGATATTTTAATTATTAGGACATCTGCTAGAAGCCTCTCTGACAAAAACAGATGGGGATTAGGACTAAACCTGTGATTTCACTGGTATTGGTAACTCCTGGATGAGGAAGTTCCTCCTATGAATTCAAGTCAGCATCTTGTGTGCACCTTATAGTCTTAGAAAGTTGCCTAGAGTGGAGCTGTCAAACACGTTGTGGCCTCATGTGGTCCATAACACTCCCAAGTGCAGCTTGAACTAGATTAAAAGGTAATTGGGAAATAACTAATGAAATAAATGAAAATGTAAATAAAAATACAGATAACATACATTTAAAACTAAGTCAATATGCGGCCCACAGAAATCCTCATGGATGTTGAGTGACCCCTATTTCTATTTGAGTTTGACACCAGTGGCCTAGAGAATCTGAAATATTTAATGACTCGCTCAGACTTCCACAGAAGTCTAGGTCTTCGTGGATCCAAAGCTAGTTCTCTATTCATTAGGTCAAGGATTACCAAATCATGACCTGTGGACCATACAAAAACATGTGGTAGGCCAGATGTGGCCCATGGGTCATTGTTTGCCATCCCCTGAACTACACCATACTCTCTGTCTTGTCAGAGACAGAACAGCTATCAATTTCTTAATTTGCCTTAATAGATTACAGATGTATTGAACTATCAAAATATTCACCCCGACTACATGACCAAATCCATGTACCCAGAAACTAAAAACTCATAGGAAAGATATTCTAACATTCCAAGTTGCAATATTCTAATGGATTTCTGATTTTTTTTTCCTCGCGGTTATTCTACCGAATGATGTAGATTACAACCTACCCATGTCTACTCCACTCTTTATGATTCCTGACTCTGTGTTCCCTTATGCCTTTCCAGGGGGTCCTTCCAAGCCTGCCTTCACTCTTCTGACATGAGGAGGCTACCAATGGGGCATGCTTTCCCCAAGTTAGCCCTTTCTCTCACAATGACAAGTCCATTTTCTTTTTGAATCATTCCTTTGTTTGATGATATCTTTTATACCACCTCCCAATCAATCAACAAGCATTTATTAGGTACCTACAACGTTCCAGGAACTGTGCTAATTTCTGAGGATACAAAGTTACAAACATAACCGTCCTTACCCTCAGACTTTACATCCTATCACAGAAGACAACACGTAGATATATAGATATGCACAAAAATAATTTTGCAGCAAAGTCACTAACAGTTGGGGGCAGTAGGCAGGGAGTATGAAGAAAGTAGTGCTTGAACTGTCTAATTCCTTTTTGGGAAGGTGTTATAGCCTACTCACACTTGCCATGTGCCCGTCCATTATCTTATGGTGACTCTCAACTTTTGATCCTTTGGAGACTCAAATGTAGAATGACCTATTCCAATAAAATAAAAAATGAAAAATAAAGAATTTTTAGAGTTTCTTAAATCCCTATATTTTCCCTTTAGAATAATTCAATGTGTATCTTTTTAAATCTTTTCATTCTTCCCTCTAGTTAACAGTGATCTGCCCTCTTGCACTTAAAGATTTAAACCTGAGTTAAAGCATTACTCTGGAACTTCAATTAACCAGTATGGATTGGTTGCCCTGAGACCTGACCCTCAGAAAAAAATCCCAGAATGGGCTTCACCATTGAAAAAGGTGATCCATTTCTTTGCTTGATGCCATCTGGAAACAGATTGGCTCAATTCTTTCAGCCCTGAGATTAATAGAGCAAATGCAAGTATTAGAAGTAGGACTTTAATTCCCTCTGATGTTTTCATTATATAGTCCTTCGTGGTAGACCTCATTTACAATAATGCATATGTAATTTGAAAAACCAAAAGTAAATCCTGCCTCCTTAGGGACATCATGATCCTGGAAAAATGCTGAGGTCTTCATCAAATTCAAAGACAAGATTATTACAGTCAATGCCACAACGCTTTTTATTTTAAGGAAAAGGGGGAAAAAACAGTCACTATAATGTCACTTGGCAGCTTGGATAAGAGGAAAGGATTATGAATATGAAGTTGATGAATATCAAGTTCAACATTATGACCGTTGGCAATGTCTTCTCACTCTCCCTAAGGATTCCTTACTGTACAATAAGTGTTATGAAATGTTTCCTAAGAGTTTCAATGCTGAAAAGGAGGCTTCTTCAAAATGCAGCATGATTTCATAGCTAGGGGGTACCTTAGAGATTATTTAGTTTAACTCCCTCATGTTATACAAGAAGAACCTGAAACCCAGAGGGGACTTGCCAATATCCCATAAAGATATCCCAGACTTTGAACTCAGGTCCTTTCATCTGAATCTAGTGTTCTTTCCACTATACTGGTGCCTCTCAACCTGGGATATATGGACCTGTGGGACCATAGAGCTATTGCAAAGGATACGTGGATCTTTATGAGCAAAAAAAAAAATTATCATTTTTTCATTATGTTCTTTTTCTCAATTAATGGATGCTAGTAGTACTACTTGGATAATTTGGAGGTCTATGAAGTTTTTTTTTAACCTTTAAAAGCAACCTTCACACTTAAAACGTTAAGAACCGTTATAATACGAGACTTTGGGCACACCCTCTCTTGAAATCGCCCACATCAACTATTTCCCTCCTTCCTGGAATTTCCTTCCTTACTGGCAATAGACTTCTATTACTTAGTAGTCTTTTGTGGTCCATGAATTACAGACTGATGTGTTGGAATCTGAATGAGGCAAACTCATAGGCACGCCTATTTTGGAAGAATTCCATCTGCTTTGAAAGCTGACTAAGGTTCATAGAATTTAGGCTTCAAAAGACCATAAAGGGTATCTAGTTCAACATATTAATTTTACAGATAAGGAAACAGAGGCCAGACAAAGTGAAGGAAGCTTTTCTAAAGTGACATAGGTAGTAAATAGCACAGCTGGGATTCAAACCCAAGACTCTAAATCCCATGTTCTTTCCACTTCTTAGATATTTTAACATATCTTTGATTTCTCAATGTGATTCCTTGACCCACCAATAAAAAATCCCATTCTATTCCCACCTTCTCATTCCACAGTAATTGTTATCCATGTCTAACTACAAATGCTCTACCAAATGATGGAAGGTGATGGAAGTCTTCCTCTAGATCTCTTGATGTAGCATGTATGCCATTACTGCACATGCCTCCTTTTGTGGTCAGACATTTCTGATAATGCCATTCCTTCTGTACATCTCCCTGTTGGTCCTTAGAATCCCTGACTTCCTGAAAGTCTCAGCTCAAATTCCACCTTCTGCAGGAAGCCTTCCTGGTCCCTTCAGCTGCTAGGACCCTCCCCTTTAAGGTTTCCTTTCATCTACTCTGTATGTACATTGCATATGCCTATTGGTTTCTATGTCTCCCTCCATTAGAATATAAGTTCCTTGGGGACAAGGATTGCTTTTGCCTTTCTTTGTATCCCCAGCAATTAACACAGTGTCTTACACATAGTAAGGGTTTGATGAATGCTTATTGAATAACTAATGGATTAAAATGTGGATAATAAAGCACCTACCTTCCAGAGATGTCATGAAGATAAAATGAGATTATATTGGTAAAGCACTCTGCAAATCTTAAAGTGCTATATAAATGTCATCTATTAGTATTATAATTGACACAATTTTAAATACCAAACAGTATGTATATGTGCCTATATCTAGATATATATGTGTGTGTGTGTGTGTGTGTGTATAAATATACATATATTCTTTAGAAATTGGCTTCCATTTCACCAAGATGATATAAGTGGCCCTTCTGTTCATAAACACAATTCTAGTGGGAGGACCATATATAATATTGGCCTTGAACAAGTCATTTCATTTGCTGCTATTTGTAAAAACATGTAAATGTCCATGGTTGAATACTTAGAAAATCCTAAAACCAATTTTAAGTGGTCATTATTGTGATGGGGAGTAGGGGGAAAGAATTCCTCTTTCTTAACTAGTCTCTTACAAGTTTCAGCAAATTAAACCGAAAAATGAATCATCAACCCTCCTTAATCATGCCAAAAGTGTTTTAAAATATGCAAACCAGCATTTTATATGATTATTCAGTGACATAAAATATTCAGCATATAATCACTATTTAATCGCTGTTCACAGTTGCCTAATCCATTGCAATTCAAATTGATGTGGGGAGGTTGATCCCAAGTAGGAGGAGAAGGTATTACACTCCTGAATGACCACAAGTCATTCTGCTATGCAAGGCAGGGTCACGGGGCAAAGGGGGGAAAAATCACTCTGCACTGTTGTTGTTCTTCTTCCATTCTGCTTTTCTCCACATCTTTTTTTTTTTAATAATGACAAATCTTTCTCTATCTTCCTTGATACTTGGTTATCCAATAAATCAGAATCTTTCTGGGTGGCAAACTAGCCTTGGGATATGGAGGGTCAGTTACTAGGAAGAATTATGAGACCTATTTTTAAGGAATCAAAGTAATTCTAGTTCTGACTAGAACCATTAACTGATCAGATGATCATGTTTGTGATGTGAATTCATTCTGGCCTTCGGTCTATCTCTATAGTCCAAGAAGGGAGTACATTCAAGGGTGCAAGATCATTGATATCTTCAAAACAGAGGCACCAGATGCTGAAAGGGTTGGCCCGAAAGGCCAAAAGTTTCATTAGAGTATGTGACATTGAGGAATTCCAAAGGAGATACCAGTTCTGGGCAAAAGCAGAGGGGGAAACAGCCAGAGGAAGAGCTTTGGAGAATTTTTTTTTCTCTCCCTCTCCCATCCATAGAAGTGAAAAATATGAATCTATATGTGAAGAAACAGACCAAAAAACATCCATGATGGCTCCCTTCTTTGAAAATGACAGAAATAATACTTTGCAGTTTGAAATATATACAGAAAACAGTATCACTGCAAGCATTCACACAAGTGACATAATAAACCTAAAATTCCATTTAAGAACCTAACCAATGAAAATGTGAATATTCTCCTTTACTGCCTCACCCCAAACTGCTTGGATGAGTGAGAAAGAAGACCGAAGGCCTTTTCCTTTTTCTTTCCTCCCTTATTAACATCTCTTCCATCTTGTCACCACTGCATACTTAAGAAGTTCTAGTTTCCACGTTCAGTCTCTCCATCAGATCCTTAATTTCTCCTTTTTCTCTTCTTCATCTGTAACTTGGACCCTCCTAACTTGCCTTGGTCCATGTAGCCATTTTGGTGCCAACTGCGAAAGTGAGAACAACAAATGAGGGGCAATACAATCTTCTTGTTCTGCCAATTTCGACTGGACCAAAAAATTTGTTCACTCTCATGTCATCTCTAAATTAATTAAAATAACAGAAGACAAATAAAAATGGAAGCGGATTGTACATGACGTTTACATAAAGGCCACCTGAGAGGATGTATATTGTAGCAAAAATGTAGATGGAGTCAGGGGAGCTTTGGGTTCAAATCCTATCTCTGACTCCTAAATATCTGATCATGGAAGAATTACTTAACTTCTTTAATATGTGCTTTGAGCATATTAATGACCAAAGTATCTACTTCTCACCATTGTGGCAGAGATAAAATGAGATAATGTATGTAAAGCACTATCAATTCAATTAAACATTTATTAACAAACTACCAAGGTGCCCAATAAGCCTTACAATACTATATATGTATCAACTATTGATACATCTCCTGCTTCTTACTGTATATTCCAATATTACCTTGCTCTTTCCTGGTTCTCCTCCTACCTGTATGACCACTTCTTCTGAGTCCTATTTTTTCATTCCTATAGGAAATTCCTCAGCACTAGCAATGGTACAGGAAGAAAAGAATTAAGTAACACTGGGCTAGCATCTCTCCTTCAACAAACTTTCCCCTTTTTTACGAAAAAGTCACAGGATGTCTTTCTGAATACCTAGATGGAAGCTGACTGGACAGATCTGGCCATGGACTACAGCATTTCAACAACTCTACAATAGACAATGGTTGAAAATAGAAACAAATGACTCTGGTTCCCATTACTTCCATGAGCAGTAAGACGTCCATACACATGCCTAATGTAGTCCCCTTAGTAATACCTTTTGACAAAATTACATCCAGTGTAATTATGAAAGCAAGATTGTTGTTTTTGACACTGAAAATTAAAACAAATTGCAGTCAGTTATCATTCAGAGAACTTAGTTTCAAAAGTCAAGAAAGTATTTTCTGCTGTGGAAACCACCTCCAGAAACAAATTCATTCTCTTGAGAGGCAGGGTGTTTATATAGAGGATAGAGGGCTGGACTCAGACTTCAGTTCAAATCCCACTTCAGACACATCCTAGCTATATCACAAGTCACCTTTGGGTCTCCATTTCCTAAGTTTGTAAAATGGAGAGATGGAATTTAGTGACATTTATGACCCCTTACAGCTTCAATTCTGTGATCAAGTTGAGCCCACCAGTCATGATTTGGGATCAATAAGGAAATTCCTTGTCATTTTTAGGTGGATGTTGGATGTTAGCCATCCATTTTGGATGGAGAAAAGAGTGTTATTCACTCTAGAAGGACTTTCTTGATATCACACTTGCCATACCAGTTTAAAATTTCCAGCAACTTGTGGGACCACCATATCATCAGAAGTCTCAGTCATGCTGCTTTCACTTCCCTCCCAGTTGACATATTGACTTCTTTGCCTCATCCCACCCGTTTGTTATCCATTTGCCTTCATGCATCATCTTCCCTCCCTAGAATGTAAGCTCCTTGAGGGTAGGGATTGTCGTGTTTTCTTGTTTTTGTATCCCCAGAGCTTGATACAGTGTCTGGCACATAGTAAATAAATACTTAGTAAATGCTCTCTCTATATAGCTGGCCACTGAATGATTCATCTCAAAAGAAATGGAACAATAGAAATCATCTGTTTCACAGGTTTGCATTTGTCTTATGATTCTTCTATAAAACATGTGACACCACAGCTATAAGATGGGAAACATAAGCTATAACTGAGAGCAACGGATTTTAAGATAATGCTACTTCAAGTCTTAAAAGGTCTTGAATGCCTCTGCCTGTTCCATTTACAAAGAAACAGTCTCTTTTCCCTCCATCCTCCTCCCCGAAAATAAGGACAAGTCCATTTTATCTATGAGGTCTTCTGAGAAAAGCACATTAGTATACAACCTGTTCCTCCTTCCAAACAGCAGGAAAGTACAAAGGGTTTCCCACTCAAAGGTGAGAGTACATGCATGTAATGAAATTCATTTTGAGAGACACTCAAATTGCCTGGATGGTACCCTTCAAAATGCTGACTTCACAGGCAACTCCAAAGTTCCCTAATGATTAAATTATAACTGATACGTGACCAAACTTGGCAAAACAAAATTATGAGATAGGAACGAAATGATCCCAGGCTGCATTTGAAACCAAACTGAAATTCTAAGACATGAAAAAGGCCTTCATAAATGCTAAGTAAGAGCAAAAATGTAAACAGTTGGGAGTCCCACAAAAGTAAGGACAATACCTGAAACAAACATGAAGGTTTTCTTGGGACATTGCTACAGAAAAACTCCATGGGTGGGAAATGGAAGCTCAGAAGCCAAATAATCAAATGAGATAACAAACAATGAGATAACAAAAGAGATCAAATGAAGGTCACCATCCAGGGCTTTGCAAACAATAAAAGTGTTCTATAAATGCAAGCTAAATGAGGCTTATTAGATTATTCCTAGAATTGATCTACCACGCAACTACTTGTACTTGTAAGTCACCAATTTGTATTCATAGTTAGCCACAGGTAGCTGAAAAGTATTGTCACTAAATAGCTACCTTTCCCTTCTTAGGGGCAGCTAGGTAGGATAGAGCACTGGGCCTGGAGTCAGAAAGACCTGAATTCAAATCTGACCTCAGACACTTACTAGCCATATGAACCTGGACAAATCACTTAACCTCTGTTTGCCTCAATTTCCTCATCTGTAAAATGAGTGTAATAATAGCACCTATTTCCAAGGGCTGTGGTGATGATCAAATAAAATAATATTTGTAAAGCACTTAGTACTGTGTTTGCCACATACATAGGCACTATGTAAATATTTGCTATTATTATTGTATCATTCAGATTTTTATCATGTAAATCATAAAATAAAAAAGTGATTTTTTCTTTTGCATAAACAACATAAAGCTAAATGTAAATATAAAAATATAAAATGTGTATTTTTATATACATTTATGCATATTGCATATTATATATGTATATTATATTGTGTATATTATATATTAAATAATATATGAATGTATATTATACATGTATATTATATATTTTATATTATATTTTACATATTATATATGATATTATATGTTACATTATATATAAATATAAAAAGCTAAATGTAAACATAATAGATAAATAAAGCAGGATCATAGAAGAGAAATCTCCCTGGGGAGCATTAAGATACTCTGTCAATCTATCTATTCCATTTTCTTCCAGTGGCCAGACTGGAGATCTGCTAAACTCTTGGAGGAGGCTGGAATCTGCTGCTGCTTTTTAGCTTAGCTCCTGAGTCATGATGGATATAGACATTCCACAGCAGAAACACTTCAGAATTTAATACAGCCACAAACAACTACTCAAAAATTCTTTTGAGTTCTTATGGCCATTTTAGCTTCTTTGAATAAAATTTATGCTGTTATCCTGTTCAAAAGACTATAATTTCTAGAAGGAAGTCATATTAGAGATTTCTACAGTAAGAGTATGAGAGTTTTTTTTAGTCACGAAATCAATAAATGTTAAGTAAGCACTGGCTGTGTACCGGGCACTAAGGATCTGAGTACCATAAATGAAACAAGCCCTATTTCCCAAGGAGCTAACATTCCAACCAGGGAGACAACAAATACATATATAAATGTATGCAAAATAAATATCAAGAGACTAAATAAAAAGTAGTATATACAAGATAGTTTACAAGGGAAGACGTTAGCCATATGGATGAGGAAAGGCTTCACGGGGAAAGTGGCATTTGAGCTTCATACTGAAGAAAGAAAGGGAATCTTCAAGGCCAAAGTGAGGACAAAATGCATTCCAGGTATGGGGGGCAAGGCAGTGCAAGGCAGAGGCAGGAAATGGGATGTCATGTATAAGGAACAGTGGAAAGGCTAGTTTGACTGGATTGTATAATATGAACGGCAGAGTAATAAATAAGGCTGGAAAGATAGGTTAGGGTTAAAGTAGAAAGGTTTAAGCACTAAATAGTTTCTGTTTTTGATCCTAGAGACAATACAGAGTCACTGGAGTTTATCAAGTAAGGCAGTGCTATGGTCAGACTTGTAATTAAGGAAAATTATTTAGGTAACAGTGTGGAGAATGGACTAAAATGGGGAGGTAGGGAGACCTATTAGGAGGCTATTGCAATTATCTAGGCTAAAGGTGATGAGATCCTGAACTGGGATGGCAGTTGTATGAGCAGAAGGGTGTTGGAGATATAGAAGTAAAAACTGCAAGATCTGGAAATATATATGTGTATATATATATATATATATATAATGTAATAATATGTAATATAACATAATATAGTTATATATAATATATAATGTAGGGGAAGAGATTAAGGAGTCAAGGATAATGCCAGTTACAAACCTGGGATGCTGGAAGAATGGTAATTCCTTTGGTGGAAATAGGAACGTTTGAAAGAGGGGAAAGGTTGAGGAAGAAGAAGGAAAGGTAATGAGTTCAATTGTGTACATCTTGAATCTGAGATGTATTCAGGTCATTCAGTTTGAAATGCCCAATTAACAACTGATAACATGGGTTTGAAACTACAAGAAGACACTGGGGCTGTGATGGATGGATGGATAGATAGATAGATAGATAGATAGATAGATAGATAGATAGATAGATAGACAGATAGATGGATGGATGGATGGATGAGAGAGGTGGGAGAAAAAGGGAGAAACAGAGAGAGGGAGGGGAAGATCTGGGGATCATCAGCAAAAGAAATACAGAGGTAGGAATACCAGAACAGAGTTTGGGTGAACATCTTTATTTATAGAATATAATATGGATGATGAACCAATGAATAAAACTGAGAGGGAGCAATCAGGTAAGTAGAGAACTAGGACAAAAAGTAGCATCATAAAAACTCAGATAAGAGAGAGTATCCAGGAGAATGAGAGGGTGAATAGCATCAAATGAAGTAAATAAGTTGAGAAGGATGAGGATTATTAAAAGATGATTAGATTTGGCAGTTAAGAGGACATTTATTACTTTGAAGAGAATAATTTCAGTCAAAAGCCAGATTACAAAGAGCCAAATATTACATGAAGGAGAAGAAATGGAGGCAATTTTTCAAGAAATTTGACTGGCAAAGGGAGAAAAGATATAGCATAGTAGCTTGAGCGGATGGTGGGGTCTAATAAAGATTATTTTTTTGTTTTTAAGGAAGGGGAGACTTGGACATGTTTAAGACAGGAAAGAACCAGTAAATAGACTCTGAAAATTGTAGAAAGAAAAGTAATGACTGAGGAAATAATCTGCTAGAGAAGATGAGAGGGGATCAAGTACCCGCATAGAGTGTTTGTCCTTGCCAAGGAGACATGACCCCTCTTTGTCAGAATGAAGGAAACAAGGAAAGAATAGGTGATGATTTCAAGAGGTTTTGAGATGAAGAAAAGAAAAGAATGAACTTAAATCAATAGGCACCATTTTTTAAACAAAGTTAGAGGCAAGATCTTCAGGTAAGGGGTGTGTGAAATTGTTGAGGAAGGAAGAGAAGCATGTAAAAGCCTTTGTGGAAGGTGATATTTAGAATCAATTAGGAATGGGGAAAGGATTGCCTTTGCCTTGCTGCAGTGAGGGCCCCAACTGGGCCCAGTTGAAATCTAAGCTTTTCTAAGTTTCTAAGAATAAATATGAATTTATAACTCATATACACACATGTGCATTTGTGTGTATATGAGTTGTGTGATTCCCTCAGGTCCATTTAGCAGCACATGAGTAGGAGTGGAGGGAATAATGGTGGGAATAATCCAGGGTTAATGTAGGGCAAGGTAAGAGTGTTAATAGAATGAGGGAACACGGGATTCAAGGGTAAAGTTGAATTGACTAATGATAGAGTCAAGATTGGATCAGCAGGGAAATCATGTCAGATCAGGCACAGTGACCTGAGAAAGTTCTGAGAGGCAGGTAGAGGGACCAAAGATCTCATTGAGGGTGAAGAATGATTTTGAATGATGAGGAATTGGGAGAAATGGAGTAAATAGGAGATAATAGTCAGATAGAGGAATGTTAGAGTCTTTAACTAAAGAAATACAACACTTGTGGGTAATTGTGAGATCTAATATGTGACCATGCCTATGTTCAGCTGGAGTAGAATGAAGGAGTAAATCATGGGATTTAAGATATCATCCATCATCATCAACATCATACTATATATATATATATATATATGTATAGCATTTTAAGGTTTGAAAATCCATTTACATATGTCAACTCATTTGAACCTCACAACAACCCAGTGAGGTAGGTGCTATTTTATTACTATATTCATTTCACAGATGAGGAAATTGAGGCACAGAGAAATTAAATAATATTCAATGGGTCACTCAGCTAGGAAGTGTCTGAGGCACAATTTAAACTCACACCTTCCAGAATCCAAGTCCTATACTCCATACACTGTGCCACCTAGCTACCTCCTCTATCCACTGTCCCCAGTTAGGTGACCCAATGGTATTGGAGACAAGAAGACCTGAATTTGAAGCTAGCCTCAGACATTTACTAGCTTTGTGACATTGGGTCAGTCACTTAACCTTCTTTGATCTCAGTTTCCTCATCTGTAAAATGAGGAGAATAATAGTACCTATGTCTCAGGTTATTAAGAGGATAAAATTAGTTAATATTTGTAAAGCACTCTATAAACTTAAAGTAGCATAAAGTTGGCACCTGTTGTTGTTAACATAGATGTTAAAGGCTCTTAGTATAAGCTCAGGGGTTGGGAAGGGCAGGGTATTGATGATCCAAATGCTGAGCTCCCTGAGAAAGGAAGGAAAATGACCTGGGAGACAGATCACAACAGCCACCTGAATCTTGATTGGGTGGAAAATGTTGATACTCTGCACTTTAAAGGAAGAAAAGTTACTGAGTGAGGGTGGTAAAAGGAGAGTCTGGAAATGGCAATGGAGAGCAAGAAGGATTTTGATTCCTTCTCTGGGATCAGTGTTAGGGGTTATGGATAACAAGCTGTATAGGTGGATAGAGAACCAGATCTGGAGTCATGAAAATTTGAATCCAAATCTGGCCTCAGACACTTACCAGCTGTGTGACCTTGGGCAAGTCACATAACTTTTGGTTGTCCCAGTTTCCTCATCTATACAATGGGGTTAATAATAGCACCTACCTCCCAGAGTCGTTGTAAGGATCAAACAAGATAATAATTGTCAAATACTTAGCACAATGCCTGGCACATAGTAAATGCTATACAAATGTTAGCTATCGTCATCATTGTCATAATCATCACCATCATCACTATGGAGCTATGGGCCTAGAGTCAGGAAGACCTGAGCTCAAAACCACCCTTGCACAGTAGCTATGTGAAACTGAGAAAGCTGCAAAATGGGAATAATATTGGTACCTACTTCAAAGGATTGATATGAGGACCAAATGAGATAATGCTTGTAAAACTGATGCTTGGAACATAGTAGGCTCTATGCAAATTTTAGTTGTGATGATGATGATGGTGGTGGTGGTGGTGGTGTTGGTGGTGGTGATGATGATGATGATGATGGTGATGGTGATGATGAGAAGGGACAGCCAGTGGCAGAGAGGAGGACAGGGATGTAGTGTATTCTTTGGGGAGCTAGATCTCAATGAGGGTGAGTAGAAAAGGGTGTGAGAGGAACACGATCCAGGACACACACACTTACACCCACAGGACACACTATACCAGGTGTAGTCCACATCTTTCTTATCTCTCCTGGTCTCCTAGCAGTGAATTCTTCCTTGCCAAATTTACTATGTACTTATTTTACATATATTTTGTACACAGACTCCTGTGTATATGGTGTATCCTCCTACAGAATGTAAGTTTCTTGAGGGTAAGGATTGTTTCATTTTTATTTTTGTATCCTCAATTTCTTGCACAGTTCTTAGCACAGAGTAGGAATTTACATGTTTTCATAGGGTCACTCCACCCATTTTCCCCAGATGCTTGTTGCTCTCCTAGGAAGGGTCCCGTGTCATTCTCCCTCTAGAAATGAAATATTTCAGATAAGCCAACCAGTACCTCCATCACAAAGCCAACAGGTGCTAAATGGCTCATCCAAAATGTGACTTTGTCTAAATGACTTAGATTGCCTGTCACAACCAACCAGAATTCAACCATCTGCTTCATATTGACTGAGATGACAGAACCTGAAGGGAATGGAAATACTCCCAATGCTTACATATCAAACCAAAACAGCAAAACTTTCAATGCTTAATATTTGTGTAAGGGTGAGGATCCTCCCCACTCCAATGAAACATATAAGGATTAATTTAATCAATCAAAAACCTCCTTCCCATTAATATAACCAACAAGCTGATATATGTCTTGATACCTTTATCAGATGAAATCACTTTTGATCAGGTTCCATAATCAATCAACCAAAGATAAAATGTGTGTGAAAAATTCCTAGACACTCCTGTTGAATCAATCACAGGCGTAAACTAGATGGGGGGAAGTCCTTAATCAATTTGGATGGAGCAAAATGTTTCAGGTTGGACAAAATAAGATGAGGCTGGCTACCCAAGAAATCTGTTCGGTTTAGTTGAAGAGAATCAGTCACCACCTGTAGGGGTTGGCTAAAACAGTATATTATTTTAGGATTCCAAATCATCTTACCTAGCCTTAATCACTGAATGGGTGTCGCCTCAGACAAACTGAGACCTGGGACTTAACTGAAACTTAACTTAAAAAGTCCGAGGTCTTCCACTGTATGCAGGGCCATCTCCAGTTGTCCTGATCTATATCTTGCCACTTGACCCAGATGGCTCCAGAGGACAAAGTGAGGCTGGTGACTCTGTGCAGCCCTGCCTCACTTAAATCCAATTCACTTGCACATCATGGCATCACCTTCCCAATGTCATGGTCCTCTTTGTGTGCTTCCAACCAGGAGCTGTGTTATCCCTTTGCCATGTGTGCTTTTGAATTCAAGCTCACTCTCCCATGGGCTTTGTATTTACTTGTGGGAAACTATATCCCAGACTTTTGAGGCAGGTGTTGTACTTGGCCCTTCATATGCTTTCTCAGTAAATATCCCTTTGTAAAAGCTAATTAGTGTAACTTGGCTCATTGATATTGAGGAGATATCAACTGGTTATAGTGAGGAACTTAACAATGGGGACTCATGACTGATCCTATTAGAAACTCCCCGGTTTTCCTCACGGAACCTGTAGGGGAAAAGAAATAGCTCCCCTCTCGGAACTCAACTTGCAAGTGGGAATTTGAAGAGTGTACTCAGAGCCTATGCCACATTTGAAAAGAAATTTAAGAAAAGGGGAAATGCCCTTACTAGAATTCTAAACAATCTATTAGTTGAATCACTATGAGGAAAGTGTGTTAAAAATGGGAGTGGCTTCCAACCAAATTTCTAATCATTCTTGATCTTTCTGTCGCCTGTGATTGGTATTCACCACATAAACCCAGCCTTGTGTGAACTGACAAATTCAGAAATTGAGTGCTTAAGGGTAGTTTGTTGATAACAGAGACTCTTGTAACATGAAGAGACTCATAATATGAGACTCATAACAAAAAGGTCCCAGTTACATTTGGAGCTGTTTTACTCACTTGTTATGGCTCAGAGCTCCCACTCAAGAATGTTTCCCTTTCCATCCACACCCCATGCACTTATATTCCCTCTGACTTACAAGCAACACAGTTCACAATATTATAAAATTTAATAAAAGGAAGGAAAACAAAAGAGCCCCTTGAATCAGTAAGAACCTAGCAGATCTGACTATATCATTTTGTTATACAATCATTTAATGATGTGCACTCTTTGTAACCCTATTTGAGGTTTTCTTGGCAAAGATACTGGCATGGTTTGCCATTTTCTTCTCCACCTCATTTTACAAATGAGAAACTGAGGCCAACAGAGTTAAGAGACTTTCCCAGAGTCCCACAGCTAGTAAGCACCTGAAGCTAGATTTGAACTCAGGAAGATGAGTCTTTGTGACTCCAGCCAGCGCTCTATCCACTATGCCACCTAACTAACTGCCCATGACTCCTGTTCAAGAAGCTTAGGGGCTTCCTGTTGCTCCTGGGATAAAACACAAACTCCTCCATTTAGTACTGAAGGCCTTTCACAGTCTGGCTCTACTCTAGTTTTTTCAGAGCTCACAAATTTCTTCCTTATTCATTTTATTTGTAAGGAGTCTTATCTACCCACCCCCTTCAATTAACAAGATGCTCTATTCCCTGATACCTTTATTAGGTGAGAACATCTCTGAATGAGAAATAGAATCTATCGGTCAATCAATCAACATGACAGGTACAGGAGATTGTCTACATCTTGAGATGAAAACCTTTTTGATTAGGCCAAGAATGGAAAAAGCACAATTGGCTAACCAGACTTCTGGGAGATTTTAATAACAGAAGGATTTCAATAGTGCACCAGTTCAAAAGGGATGCTTAATAAATAATTTTTGGATTGGACTGGATTAAGTTGCAAATTCAACTTTTGACATCTTTTTCACATTTGAAATTTTCATTTAATTTTTTTATAGTCACTATAACCATGACTAAAAGAGAAATTCATTCTCTCATGTCTGTGCTACTCCACTGTGCTTCCTAAAATGGATTTTATGTTTCATTGAACACAGGAATGCACAGTCAGTCAGCAAGTATTTATTAAGCACCTCCTGTGTATAGCACTGTACTAGACAGAGTTATAGAAGAGAGAAAAGAAAAAGCACCACAATATGTGGTTGAAAGGGGGAAAAAATTACCCTACTAATGTCAAAATATCAGTGAGGAAACCAGAGGCAGCCAATTAAATGTTGAACTAAATTGTCCTGAGTAGCAATGAGAGAAATCCAGATAAATTCATTCCCAATGTTTTTATGGAAAAGTTCCAGTCACATTAAGCCCAAGAAATTTACTTTGACTTTTCATGTATTTAAATATATTTCTGAATGACCAATCAGTGCCCTGAAGTCCATGCTACATAACAGATGTCTAAAGCTGTTCTCTGGATGTGTAGCAGCTAATAGGGCAAGTCAAAATACAAGGAGAGCAAATAGAAGAACAGTATTTTTTAAGGCTTGTTAACTGCAACATAAACCCATATTCCAAGCTCTGAATTACAAAGATTTTACTTTTCCTTTCAGGGTGAAAACGTTAACACTGACTGTGCAAGGGTGATAAGGTAGTGATTTATGTAGAAGCCAAGGAAGACAACAATTATTTTGGTGAGACTATTCTATTGCACATCACAGGATGGGTGTCTCTTTTCACTGCTGGAGTTCAATAAATCTTCACATCTACAAACCTTTAAGTAGCTGGCTTCAGTTACTGGCCAGGAAGTGCTCCGAAATAGAGGTTTCAGGAAAGGCCTCTAGCCTGCTCCCAATACTTTGTATGCCATGCCCATTTGTCCTGACTCTGCAAGCCCACCACACAGAGATTCCATTGCCATGTTCCTTTGAATGTTGGAGACAGTTTGTAATCAATATTTACAATGTTACAGTAGTCATGACAACTATTCATTATGTAGGGAATAATACACTTGATTGGGGGTTTTAACTGGGCTTCCTAAATTGTTTTTAAAAATATTTTGATAACAGTATTTCAATATTAATTAGTTTCTTTTATAATCCTGTGTATTTTATTTTATACTCTTTAAAACATTCTGAAAAAAGGGTATCCATGGGCTTTCCTTGTCTGCCAAAGAGGTCTATGACACAAAGTACCATAAGAATTTCTGTCCTTAATACTTTAGAAACACAGATTGGTTAACTAATGGGCCACAATTCCAACCAAGATGTGATAATGTGTCTTAATAACAAATAGATTACATCTCATCTACAAAAACGTAGTTATTTTATCTACACATGCAGTGGTCCATAGAACATTAAATATAAAATGATAATAGCTAGGTATTCACTGGTTCCAGGACCACTTCTATCTGAACTCCATAAAAAGATGAGAACAAGATGAACAATAAAAAACACTAATAAGAATAATGACAATGATGACTATGATAATAATGATGGTTTATACATAGATAGTACTTTTAAACTTTTGCTCTGGACCTGTGATTTCTAAGTATGGAAATTCACTCTATTGATATAGATCAACCTCTCATAGCCTTCCAGACTTCCTTAGTATTCTAATGCATTAGGTAACTTGTCTGTGGTGATAGAGCTCATATGGACTTACCTTTCCAACACCCAGGCTAGTCTCTATCCACTTTATAACACTGCCTCTACATACAGCATTTTAATGTTTACAAACAATCTATATAATGGGAAAAAGTGTTGAATGGAATCAGGAGGGACCTGGGTTTGAATCCCACTTTATACACATATAAAGTATGTGCCATTGGGAAGTATTTTAACCTGTCTGATCCTTGATTTCATCAGTAAAAAGGGAGTGTTGTTACCTCCAAGGCTTGCCCATGACTCTAAGAAGATAACATATGTAGAGTGCTTTACAATTTTTAAAGTTTATATAAGTGTTAACTATTACTGCTATTTATAAGGGGTATTGCAAAGTAGTATATTATGCTGGAAAGGAGACTTTGCCAGATAAATGGTCATTTAGCCTCTGATTTATGACTTCCACTGAGGAGAAACCCTGGAAGGTACCTTCCAACTCTGGCCTTCTAAGATTGTATATGTCTACCACATATGGACAAGATATGGCTAGACATGAGGTGACCCTTAGTCAAAGCAAAACAAACAGTGCCAAAGGCTGGATCTTTGGACTAGGTGGAATCCACACCAGTTATCTTTGTGGCAGGCTAGGATGAGTTTTTGACTGAAAGCCGATATTGTGGCAAAGGAGATGTTTAGAAGGGCAGCTAGAAGACACAGTAAATAGAATGTTGGGCTTGGAATCAGAAAGAATCATCTTCATGAGTTCAAATCTGGCCTCGAACACTTAGTATCTGTGTGACCCTGGACAAGTCATTTAACCTTGTTTGTCTCAGTTCTTTATCTGTAAAAATTAACTGGAGAAGGAAATGACAAACATATTGGCCGAGAAAATTGGGTTACGGGGGGCAGAGCCAAGATGGCAGAGTGAAAGCAGTGACTTGCTTGAGCTCTCCCCCAAATCTCTCCAAATACCTATAAAAATGGCTCTAAACAAATTCTAAAGAAGCAGAACCCACAAAAAGACAGAGTGAAACAAATTTCCAGCCTTAGACAACCTGGATGATTGATTGGAAAGGTATATCACGCCAGGCAGGGAGAGGAGCATAGTTCAGCGTGGCAGATTAGGCTGCAACAAACCTGGAGCAGGCCTCAGAGGACTGAATTGCCGACAGCTGTGGCAGTTTCCAGACTTCTCAACCCATGAACACCAAAGACAACTTAGCAGATCAGTGGGAAAAGTCTGTGTCTGCGGTGAGAGAAAGAAGCTAGAACCCAGTCTCAAGTCCCGAGCATGGCCCAGGTTTGTGGCTGCTTCCTGAGCTTCTGGCCCACAAACTGGGGGGGAATCAGGTGGCTGATCAGAGAGGGATTGCAGGGATCTCTTTGCCAGTGCTGAGGCAGGAATCTCTTGCTTTGCCCATGCTTGGATCTGGGTCACAGTTCTGGGTGGCAATCCTGGGGTGAGGAGGAGTGCTGGTGCAGTGGAGCTTGTAATGGCGGTGGAGAGGAAATCCTCCTCACAATTCCAAGACAGAAAAGACTGCTTGTGGTTACTCATGGACTAGAGCACAAGCCAGGAAAGAAGTAAACACCTCGCCCTTGATCATAGCACCTTGGAAGAACTGAAAATTTACAGGTCCCTAGAAGTATCTCTGAAAATAGCTGTACAAACCCCCGAAGCTTGGGACAGTACATTCTCCACATTGGAAGCAGACTTTTCCCTTAAAAAAGAGTTTAAAACTCAAGTAATTGGCTAGGATCATGAGCAAACCTCGCAAAAAGAGTCAGACTATATTATCTTACTTTGGTGACAAAGAAGATCAAAACATATAACCAGAAGAAGACAACAAAGTCAAAGCTCCTACATTCAAAGCCTCCAAGAAAAATATGATTCAGTACCAGGCCTTAGAAGAGCTCAAAGGGAATTTTGAGAAGCAAGTAAGAGAAGTAGGGGAAAAACTGGGAAGAGAAATGAGAGTGGTGAAGAAAATCATGAAAAAATCTCCTTGCTTAAAGGAGACCCAAAAAAATACTGAAGAAAATAACACCTTAAAAAATAGCCTAACCCAAATGACAAAAGAGGTCCAAAAAACCAGTGAGGAGAAGAATGCCCTAAAAAGGAAAATTGGACAAATGGAAAAGGAAATCCAAAAGCTTACTGAAGAAAATACTTCCTTAAAAATTAGAATAGAGCAATTGGAAGCTAGTATCTTTATGAGAAATCAAGACACTGTAAAACAAATCCAAAAGAATGAAAAATTAGAAAACAATGTGAAATATCTCATTGGAAAAACAACTGACCTGCAAAATAGATCCAGGAGAGAGAATTTAAAAATTATTGGACTATCTGAAAGCCATGATCAAAATAAAGATCCTAGACATCATCTTTCAAGAAGTGATCAAGGAAAATTGCCCTGATATCTTAGAACCAGAGGGCAAAATAGAAATTGAAAGAATCCACTGATCTCCTCCTAAAAGAGATCCCCAAAGGAAAACTCCTAGGAATATTGTAGCCAAATTCCAGAGTTTCCAGGTGAAGGAGAAAATATTACAAGCAGCCAGAAAGAAGCAATTCAAGTATTGTGGAAACATAATCAGGATAATGCAAGATTTAGCAGCTTCTACATTAAGGGACCGCAGGGCATGGAATATAATATTCCGGAGGGCAAAGGAGATAGGATTACAACCAAGAATCATCTACCCCACAAAACTGAGTACAATCCTTCAGGGGAAAAAAAATGGTCATTCAGTGAAATAGAGGACTTTCAAGCATTCTTGATGAAAAGACCAGAACTGAATAGAAAATTTGACTTTCAAATACAAGACTCAAGTGGAACATGAAGAGGTGAACAGGAAAGAGAAATCATAAGAGACTTATTAAGGTTGAACTGTTTACATTCCTGCATGGAAAGATGATATTTATAACTCATGAGACCTTTGTCAGTATTAGGGTAGTTGGAGGAGAAAATTATATGTATATCTATAAATAGACAGATAGATAGATAGATAGATAGATAGATAGATAGATAGATAGAGGGCACAGCATGAGTTGAAGATGAAGGGGTCATATCTGGAGAATAAAATTAAGGGGTGAAAGAGGATTATACTAGGAGAAGGAGAAAGGGAGAGGTAGAACGGGGGTAAATTATCTCACAAAAAAAACAAAAGAAAAGGCTCTTACAGTGGAGGGGAAACAGGGGAAGGTGAGAGGGAATGAGTGAATCTTATTCTCATAGGATTTGACTTAAGGAGGGAATAACATACACACTCAATTGGGTATGGAAATCTATCTTACCCTACAGGAAAATAGGAGGGGAAGGGGACAAGAGAGCAGGGGAATGATAGAGAGGAGGGCTAATTGGGAAAGGGGGTAATCAGAAGCAAATACTTCTGAGGAGGGACAGGGTCAAAAGAAAGAATAGAATAAATAGGGGGACAGGATAGGATTAAGGGAAATAGAGTTAGTTTTTCACAACATGTCTACTATGGAAGTGTTTTGCATAACTGCACATGTATAACCTATATTGAGTTGCTTGTCTTTTCAATGAGGGTGGGTGGGGAGGGAGAAAAGGAGAAAATTTGGAACCCAAAGTTTTAAAAACACATGTTTAAAAAAATGTTTTCACATGCAACTAGGAAATAAGAAATACAGGAAATGGGGTACAGAAATCTATCCTGCCCTATAGGAAAACAGAAAGGGAGGGGGATAAGAGATGGGGGGAGAGATAGAAGGGAGGGCAGACTAGGGGAAGGGGTATTCTGAATGCATGCCATCTTGAGGTAGGGGGAGGGGTGAGATGGGGTGAAAATTTGGAACTCAAAATCTTGTGGAAGTAAATGTTGAAAACTAAAAAGAAATTAAAAAAGAAAGAAAATTGGGTCACAGAGAGTCAGACATGACCCCAAAAAATATATTTAGAGGGAGATGATGAGTCCCCAAAAAAATGGAATAAGAGAGTCAAAGAAAATGTGCTTTTTAAGTATAATGTAGAGGAAAAAGCCAGAGGGCATTTAGCGAGGAAAGAGGCCCTCAGAGGTAAGAGAGAAAAGTTCCATATTGAAACTCAACCAATATTCATTTATTAAACACCAACTCTTCACCAGGCATTGCACTAAGTGCTTCAGGATACAAAGACAGAAGCAAAATGGTCCCTGCCCTCAAAGAGTTTATTTTTTGACATTCAGGTAAGACATATACTTAGGTAGATATATACACACAAAAGTCACAAGTTTATCTTAAATAGGAAGACATTCTTTTATTCCCTACCTCCTGATCATTATCTAGACCATTAATACTCTATAGCCAATAGTAATAATTTATTACACATCAACTGAAACAATTACTAGATATATGCTGCTAGATAAGTTACTTAACCTCGGTCTACCTCGGTTTCACTATCTGTAAAATGGAGGCAGAATAGCAACTACCTCACAGAGTTATTGTGAGGATCAAAAAAATATTTATAATGCATTTTGAAAACGTTTAAGCATCATATAAATGGTAGCTATTATTATTACTGTTATTATCATTATTTCATACTTTTTCACTGGTGGCTTTATAATAATTCTGCTATTGTTGTTGTACTTGAGTGTACTCTCTCTCCCAAGAATGCTGTTAGCTACTAAATAGCAGAAACTATGTTTTGGGGGCTATATAAATAATAAGCAGGATTTGAACTCAGGTCATAATACCTCCAAGTTTAGTGCATTATCCATTATAGTAACTAGCCTCCAGTAGAGGTTCAAAACACATGAACACACACACACACACACACACACACACTATTATTTCTACTTTCTGTAGCCCTACTCACTTCTTGACTCCTTGCACTTTACTTTCTGACTTGACTGAATCCGTTCTCCCCAAGGTCACTATTGATCTCAATATTGTGAAATGTAATTGATTTTTCTCAGCTTTCATCCTTCTTGATTTCTCTTGCAGCATCTGAAATTGCTCACCACCCCCTCCTTCTATATAGTTCTCCCCGCTAGGTTTCCAGGACAATTGGTTATCCTTCTACCTTCCTGTCTATTCCTTCTCAGACTCGTTTGATTAATTGTCATCCATGTCCTGCCGTTGACTTGTGGGTACATCCCAGGTCTCTATTCTAGGCCCTTTCTCTCTCTAGTATCTTTCTCTTGTAAATCTCATCACCTCCCATGGGTTCAACTATATCTTTATTTAGATAATCCCTCAATCCATATATACAGCCCTCATCTCTCTCCCAAGTTCGAACACACATGACCAATTGAGTATTGGGCATCTCCACCTGTATGTCCCATTGGCATCTCAAACATGGCCAAAACCAAACTCATTATTTTTTTCTTTAAACCCACACACCTTCTTAACTTGCTTATTTATGTCAAGGACAGCACCAACCTTCCAGACATCCATGTTCACAATTTCAGAGTCATCCTTAACTTTCATTCATTTCCCACTCCCCTCAATATCCAATTCAGTGGCCAACTTTTTCAATTCTACCATCCCAATAACTCTTACATCCATCCCCTTTTCTCCATTTACTCTAGTCATTACTGTAACTCAAACCTTTAACATCTATCCCCTAGACTATTTTGATAGCCTCATAATTGTCCTTTCTTTGTCCAATTTGTCCCCCTCCCCAATCCATTCTTCATAAAGAAGCCAAAATGAGAATCCTAAAGAACAAGTTTGATCGTCTCACTTCCTGACTTAAGGAGCTTTGGAAATTCTCTATTATTCCTAGCATAAAATACAAAATCCTCTAGTATTTAAAAAAAGTTCTTCAAACTATGGCTCCAAACCAATTTTGCAGAGTAATTACACATCACTCTCTCCCATGCATTCAACATTCCAGCCAAACTGGCTTAGTTTCCTTTCTTCCTATACAACATTCCATATAATGCCTACATGCCTTAATACTAACTGCCTCTTATGCCAGAAATATTCTTTCTCCTCACATCAATTTCTTAGAATCACTATCTCTCTCCAAGAATTGACTAAACTACCACTTCCTCTAGTGGCACCAATGAAATTATTTTGTATTTATTTTTACTTTATTTATGTGTGTATATGTTGCTTCTCTTCCCCTCCCCCAGTAGTGTACTTAGTTTTCTTTCTTTCTCTTTGTATTCCTAGCACCATGCTTTACACATAGTAGACATTTAGTGATCTCTGAATGAACACACTTGTGTTTGTGTGTGCATCACTGTGTGTGTATACACATACATAATATCTATACCATACATTACATTGAATGCATATATGTGTATAGATGCACATACATAATACCTGTGGTGAATAAATACAAATTTATTAGGTCAAGGCAGTACATCTCATTGAAAATGTTGATCCATTCATATTTTCCTTATTTGTGTGATAATTGATACATACTATGATTCACTGGCTCATCTCCTCTAATAAGGTGGGTAATTATATGGTCCTGATACTATAACAGCAGTAATAACCTAGCTATTATTCAGATTAGTTTAGCAGTGGAAATAAAACTAAACATGCCTCAAAGACACAAGATCCTAGCTTTTTAAAGGGTGCTGCTTCTGCTAAAACACCATGTGGTGTGTGATTCAGGGTTCAGTCAGCTGGGCTGGGAAGCACGGCCACAGCCTTTGATCAGTATAGCAAAGAGGAGTAGTCACAAAGACAGTCATAGAGCATTGTCCCATGACTCATGGCAGCAGATATGTTATGCTTTTGAAAGGTGAAGTCAGTGAACAAAATTACAGCAATGTCTCTCATTAAAAGAAATGTTGGGTCTCAATCTCAGCATCTTTCTCAGAATCTAGAGTTTTATTGTTGTTGTTCGGTCATTTTCAGACATGTCTGACTCTATGTGACCTCATTTGGGGTTTTCTTTGCAGAGATACTGGAGTGGTTTGTCATTTACTTGTCCAGCTCATTTTACAGTTGAGAAAACTGAAGCAAACAGGGTTAAGTGACTTGCCCAGGTCATAAAGGCAGTAAGTGTCTGAGGCCAGATTTGAACTCAGGAAGATGCATCTTTGTGACTCCAGGCCCAACATTCTATCTACTGTGCCATCTTAGCATCTCAGTTTCTAAGTTCCTTTTATTTCAGCTAGTCTACCCAGCTTAAAGCAATGGAATGAACTACCACAGAAGGGAAGAACAGCGAGTTGAGACATTTTTCCTCAGGCCCTCTCTTCAAAGGCCCACATACTCAGTAATTCCATTGTAATTCATTTGAGTATACGGGCTCAAAGTAAACTCAAATGCTTTCTAAATCAGCCTAATGGGACATATGGAAGACTCAGGATAAAGCTGAGGAAATTTTACTCATACCAGGGATTCCAAATTGTTGACCTCAACTGTAGAAGGCCAGACCTGACTAAGTCTAGTCCTATACCTCAGATTAGAGAGTGGAACAAAATGAGTTTTCCCAGCCCATTTAATAGTTAACAAAAGGTGGCTACTTAGCCATCACTGATGAAGGATGTTCTATGGGGATATAGTATTGAGCTGACCATAGTGTCTCTATGCCAGTGCTGATCATGTTGCCTGCGTACTGGTCAGAGTTGGGAATCCTGGTGTCCGGGCCCTTTTGTAATCAGGCAACCAGGAAGCCATTCTAACTTCCTGAACCTATAGTTCCCTGAGTTAATCAAGTCTCAAGGGTATTTTCAATATTTCTTAAGGAAAATAATTATTCTAGTTTATGTAACAAGGAACCCTGGGAGATGTTTCTCCTACCACACCAGCTCTCCTCTAACATCTTCCCTTAACATTTTCTGTGAATTCTATTATCTCCCAAGACCTCTTCGAAGAGAACTGAACCTCAACATTAATTACACTAATAAATAAGGTGCCTTTAAATTATGTTTGTCTAGTTTTTTTCCACTCCATCTACCAGATTCCCAAGAAACTCTAATTTATTGCCTTAATCCAATTTTATTCCACTCTGTGCCAGGTATTTAGGCTCATGGGAAACAAGTGAAATTATATTGTTCCTTCCCTCATGTAGCTTACATTCTATTAGGGGGAACCAATATATTGAAAAAGAAAGAAATCTAAAATAAACAAAATATTTCCTTGAGGCGAGAGGACATTGACAACTAGGAGAATTAGAAAAGGTCTCTTATAAGAAGTTCTTCAGCTAAGCTTTTAAGAGGAAAATTACAGTAAGACTTGACATTTATGTAACAGTCTCAGATTTAAAACATTTTTCTCCTACAACATGTAAGCTCTTTGAGTGCAAGGACCATCACATTTCTTATCTTTGTGATTCCAGCATCTATATACATAGTAGACACTTCAAGAGAGTTTATTAACTTTAGTAATTCTGTATATTATCATATCTATCCAAACTACCTTGCCTCTCTATTACCCCTATAGACCACATCTAAACAGATATGTGGCTTTCAAGTACCACCATAATCTGGTTCCATACTACTTGTCCCATCTCATTTTCCAAGCCATACTTCCAATCAGTTCAGTCACCTCACTGTCTTCCACATATACCAGCTCTCTTCCTACCTTTGGTTCAGGGTAGTTGCCTCACACAGAATGTGTTTCTCTGCCCCCTTTCCTTTCACCCTGTTTAAATTCTACCCACTTTTGAAGGTCCAGGCTAAATTTTATCTCTTCCATGAAGCCATTCCTACCTATTCCAGCCCACATTGATTTCTCCCTGCTCTGAAAACTATGAGAAGATGCCACATGGAGCAAAAAAGTACATTGGATCTTACTTAAGAACCCTGGGTTGAAGACCTGGCTCTAGCTTTATAATCTTGGGTTAGTATCCTCACTTCTCTATACCTCAGTTTCCTTACCTGTCAAATTAAAAAATTGGACTGAAGCCAAGATGGTGGAGTAAGAGGTGAGTCTCTTTTACACTCCCCTATTAACCCCTGAAAGCCCATAAAAATCACCCCAAGAAAAACCCTGGAATAGATGAACCAGAAGAAAGATGGGGTGCAGCAGTGTAGTAGCCCAGGTTGCTTGAGGAATTAACTGGAAAGCCCCCTCTTATCTTGGGGGAAGAGGAGCAGTACAGAATGGGAGGCATCCCAGCAAACTAGTGGAAAGCCCTACCTCAGCATACCAGGAAGAGATCCTGAAGGCCAGGTGGTGGAGCAGGAAAGTACCAGCGCCTGGACTCCCGAGTGCCTCATTGAGGTTGGGGAAACTGATGGAAACCAGCTTGGAAAACCACCAGGTGCCCTGGCATTCTGCAGCAATCAGTTCTCCCAGTGCCTCAGCAAAACTGGGAGGGGGAGGCAGTGCTCTAGGAGGCCCCAGGTGGATGAACACTCTACAACATCTATCTGGGGGGAGCTGAGGAAAACAAAAGGAAGGGGGGGCCTGGGTGAGCTGGAGGTCTCCAGGAGCCATGCTGCCCAGTGCCACCCCTGGAGTTCCAGTGTTGCTGATTCCAGCCCAACACTAGGTAAGCTGCCAGAATCCTACAGCCTCCAACTGCCAACATTGGAGGCCCCAGCACACAAAGCCATTGACCAGGCTCTGGGCTCCCAATGCAGGAGGCTTAGGTCAGTGACCTCTGCTCCCCAGCAGGAGAGCTCAATCTCTTTGGGGGCCAGGAAATAAGCAAACACCATGGGCAAGAAGAAATGTACAATGGATTCTTGTTATGGGAGGAGTGAAGATCAAGGCAGAGATTCTGGGGAGGATAACATTGTTGATGGGCCCACATTTGGAACCTCAGGAGGTAATGTGAACTGGTCTGAAGCCTAGGGAGCCTTCTTGGAAGAACTCAAAAAGGATTTTAGAAGTCAGATGAGAGAGGTAAAAGAAAAAAATGGGAGGAGAGGTGGGAGGTGTGCAGGAGAGAGTCAGTAGCTTGGAGAAGGAGGGACAAAAATTAGTTGTAGAAAACAAGTCCTTAGAAAGTATAGTTGGCCAGCTGGAAAAAGGATACGGTAAGGAAAACAGGTCCCTAAAAAATAAAATTGGCCAAATGGGAAAGGAGGTACAGGATCTAATAGAAGAAAACAATGTGTTAAAAATTAGAATTGAGCAAACGGAAGCTAATGACTCTATGAGAGGGCAAGAATTAGTCAAACAAAAATAAAAGATTGAAAAAATAGATGAAAATGTAAAATACCTCATTGGTAAAACAACTGACCTGGAAAATAGATCCAGGAGAGACAGTTTAGGAACTATTAGTCGACCTGAAAATCATGATGAAAAAAAGAGCCTGGACAGTATCTTTCAAGAAATCATAAAGGAAAACTGCCCTGAGGTCCTAGAACCAGAGGGTAAAGTGGCCATGGAGGTAATCCACAGATCGTCTCCTGAAGGAGATCCCAAGTTGAAAACACCAAGGAATGTAGTAGCCAAGTTCCAAAATTACCAGGTCAAGGAGAGAATACTGCAGGCAGCCAGAAAGAAACAATTTAAATATCATGGAACCACAGTTAGGATTGCACAGGACCTTGTAGCTTCTACATTAAACGACCAAAGGGCATGGAATATGATATTCCATAAGGCAGAGGAGCTTGGATTGCAGCCAAGGATCAACTACCCAGCGAGGATGGGTATTTCAGGGGAGGAGATGGATATTCAATGAAATGGGGAACTTCCATACCTTCCTGATAGGGGGATCATAGCTCAACAGAAAATATGATCTTCAAATACAAAACTCAGGAGAGGCATATGAGGGCAAATGGGACAGAAAATACAATATGTTGTTAATAAGGACGGACTGTTTACATCCCTACAGGGGAAGATGACACTTGTAACTCTTCAGAACTGTATTGTTGTTACACCATGTTGAGGGGATATACACGGGGAGGTGGTGTAGATGGAGCCTCATAATGGAAAATGCTATCCACATCCAAAGAAAGAACTATGGAGTATGAATGCAGATCAAAGCATACTATTAGCTATTTTTTCTTCTGTTGTGTTTTGTTTCCGCTTTCTGGTGATTCCTCCTATTAGTTCTAATTCTTACTTACAACATCACTAATGTGAAAATATGTTTAATAGGAATGTATATTATAGCCTATATTAGATTGCACACCATCTTGGTGGGGGGGGAGGGAGGGAGGAAGGGGGAAAAATTTAAAACTGAAAAGCTTATGGAAGTGATTGTTGATAAATTAAAATAAATTAATAAAAAAATTTTTCTTAATTGGACTGAGTTCTAAAATCCTTTCTAATTCTAACTTGTCTGAGTCCATCCTTTACAAAGCCTCCAAAATAATTTTTCCTAAAGTTCAGATTTGACCATCTCACCCCCCCAATACAGACACACACACACACACACACACACACACACACACACATACACACACACACCCTCAATAACTCCAGCAACTCTCTATTACCTCTAGAAGAAAATGTAAACTTCTCCTTTGGGCAACTGAAGTTCTTCACAGTCTGAACCTTTCCAACTTTCCAGAGGTTCTAGGCAGTTTTCTTATATTATTTCTTGCATTGCACTGTCCACATGTTTTTTTTTTTACTTGTCATGTTTTTCTGGGAGACCTATAATCCTTAAGTTGCCTCTATACATCATGTCTTCAGGATCAGGATTTTTGGTTGTTTGGAAAACATCCTATTTTTAAATGTTATTGCATTTTGCTTCACTTCTTCCAGGTTGTTACTTCATGTAGTTAAATTCCCTATCAGTTATCTTCTCTTTTGTTTCTTTGGTGAGACTTGCCATCATGGATCCATGGTTTTTCTATTATGCCAATTATTTCTACTGTGCAGGACAAAAATTCTGCTCTTGCCACAATTTTTATTTCTCTTTCAAAACATTCAGGAATATACTGCCATGGTTCCATGCTATCTTGGGAATCCACTAGGTCTTCTGCCTCATCAAGTGTTGATTCATTTTCCTTTTTCTTGCAATATTTATTCACAGATGCCTGGACTCTTTTCCTTCTGGATCAGGAGACCATATTTCCATCTGTTATTAATATTTTCCCTACTAGTTTTTATTTGCTTATGCTCATAGTCTTTAATTGGATGTTCTTCCTCTTCAAATTACTGGTAATTACCATCTTTTTTCTTTATTTTGCCCATTGTTTGCTTCTGACTACCTCTCCTTTGATCCTGAGGATTGTATATCAAAGACTCTCAGCCTCCTGCCATACTGGGTAATTAAAGGTTCACCAGTCTAGATCTCTGCCCCAAATGGCTTAGGCAGTATAGAGGGGGAAGGGAGAGATAGAACCAGCCCCAAATAGATGCTGGAGACTTTCTCAGTGACTTAGTTGAGTGCCATACAGTCCCCCACACATGTACCTGCCCCCTACTCCCTCTGCTCCTCTATCTTCTGGCTAAGCTCTGCTGCAACACAGGGTGCTATCATGCCACCATCACAGTCTGAGCAAAGTTCTGTCCTTTAGGGTTAGGATCTCAGTGGCACTGGCAGTGAGAAAAGATCAGGTCATGGCAAGCCCCATGGGTCAGCTGTGACCATGTACAGACCTTCTGAAGGGAACATAGTGGGTAGTAGGGGAGGGGATGCTAAATAAATTAGTTAAGGGTTATTGGTATTTTCTACTATCAGTTCATTGAGTTTTCACCTTGCTTGGGTTCTTGGTGTTATAGATCATACAGACAGGTAAAATTATTTCATCTTTGGTGCATAATTCCTATTTTGGAGAGGGTATAAAGATCAGAGAAAACGTCTAGTTTTCAATCTTATTGGTCACAGTACATGAGTCTATGTTGCTTACTGTCTCTATGACCTTAGGTGAGTAATCCAAATACTCAGTGACTCAGTTTCTTTATTAGTAATTTGGGGGTAATATCCCTAAAAGATGTTGTGAAAATCAGATGAGATGATAACTAGAAATCATTTTCATACCTAAATGACTACACAAAGACCAACTGTTGCACCCATCTTGTATCTGAGGTATTATTTTAGGAAGCTGCAATATACTTAATTTTAATTTCTTTTTTTTTCTCAGAACAGTCTTTTCCATTAATCAAGGTCATTTTCTCCCTTGTATTTCAGCGTTTTGGTAACCCCACATAATACACTGTCATTCAAGGTTTAATGAGTATTGTCTCAATTCTTTCATCTGGGTCATCAGAAAGTTACTGACTTGTCTGACATCTAGGATTGACACCCAAGGGACACCATTCCCTCCCAACCTAACACTGAGATGTGCAGACGTGAAATTTGGCTCCTCTCCTATAACCTGTTGACCCTGTTCCCTTCACTATTCAATGAGAATGCTAGGCAGGCTGTTATCAAAATCCTTACTGAATCAATACTGATTCCATCCACTACATCCCCCTTGTCTATACATCTTGTCACTCTATCATAGGGGAGATTAAACTGACCTCCCAGGATTCACTCCTCAACATAATTTTCCCCTTAACAGAGCTCCAAATATCCAATTGATCAGTCCCCAGCCAATACAGTAGCTTCATACAATGACAAGAGAAAGCCTCTGCATAAATTTTCTCCAAAGTGTTACCAGGGAAAAAATTTGCTGGAAGCCATATGTAACTAATGCATTCCAAGGTGATCTGATTAAAATGAGCACAGCACCACAAATTATGTATTTAGAGGCTCTTCAACACGGCCAGGGGAGGCAGAAAATCTTTCTCGCCCCTTCTCCTCAGGCTCAGAGATGAACTGGATTGACAGCAGCATAAAAAAGCTATATGAACAGCCTCAAGAACTGTCACTCCTGACTTTAGCACTCAGCATAATTATTACAAGGGAGCAATAAAAATCCATCCCCAAGTCTTTGAGCTATCCCGTGCTCTCTAAAATGAGCTGACAACTGGAGATGCATAGATTTGGAAGGCAGCAAAACTTAGAGCTTTTAAATGTGCAGGCAGAGGTGCATCTCTAAGTGAGGGGAGTACATTAAAATTATTGGCCAACCTATTACAAGAAATTTACAAGCTCAGAGAATTTATAGCATTCTGTTCTATTCTATTCTTTCCTATTGTATGCTAACTCTGTTTTTTTCTAATAAAACTTTGCCTTAAAAAAAAGTGATCCAAGTATCCTTCATACAACTTCACTGACGTTTCACGTAAAATCAGCATCTATGAAATGTTCTCACAATTAATTCCTCATTGAATGTTTAGCAAATGGCACACTTAGTGACTAATAATAAAGACATAACATTTTATGCTCCATGGGATATTTTGTTGATGGACATCTAAAATGCATAAAAATCTGGGTTGTTACAGGATGGATCTTATTTACAACAAAGATAGCAGAAATGCCGGTCTATTTAACCATATAAAACTTGCTGTACTAATGATAAGAACACCTTGGAGATTAGAGGCACAATTCAGGATGTCTGCACTTCAGAAATACAATATATTCCTGCACAAAAGTATTCCATACTAGGGAATGAGGACTACACCAACAGACAAATGGAGCGGATGAGTCTTTTTATACTGTTTGCAGGTTTCTCTTTGTATACCTACTCTACCATTCATAGATCAGAACTGCTTCTGGCTTTCCCAATGATTTTTTTAATCATCACACAAAGACACAAATGTTATTTGCTTAATGCGCTTCTTTTGCAAGGTACTCAATGTAGCTAAAAGAAAATGAAACTGTACGTGGTCTCTCTTCAGGTACTGGTGTGTTATTGGTTCAGACTGAAGTATTCATTATCAAATATGGACAATATATCAATTAATTTTGTTCAACTATATTTCATTGTTACAAGTCTAGCCTTTGGGCACTACTTGGCTGGGCATATAATGGTTCAGAATACCATACCATCCTCTGTTCTACACCTAGGTACAGATTTTGACCAGGATTATTCCTGCAGAGTCTGGCCTCTGGTGAAAAAAGGGTCTCTTTTCTCACATTCTTCACTTGAAGTCCTCAACTCAGCAACTTGGGGGAGGGGGATGGAGATACCTTATGGCTTAAGTTATGGCTCATGTATGGGTGGGGAGTAAAATAGATTGTTGTTGCCACTGTTTAGTCATGTCTGTCTCTTTGTGACCCCACTGGGGGGTTTTCTTTGCAAAGATACTGGAGTGGTTTGCCTTTCCTTCTCCAGCTTATCCTACAGTTGAAAAAAAAAACTGAGGCAAACGGCGCTAAATGACTTGTACAGGGTCACACATCTAGTAAGTATCTGAGGCTGGATTTAAACTCTGGTCTTCCTGATTTCCAGGCCCAGTACTCTATCTACTATACCACCTTCCTGCCCAGCAAAAAAGGTACTCAGTGTGAATCAGGTATGAGACAGGTAGTTTATTCTTGCACACAAAAGGAATATTAAATAGAGAACACATAACAAATACAAACCTTATAAAAGGTTGTCATAACTTAAGACTTCTATTACAATCTGCTCAGAGACTAACATTAACATACTCACATATCTTGTATGTGACTAGATTTTTTCATCTTATCTCTTCCATTGTGTAGGTAAGCTCCCTGAGAGCAGGGATTGTTTTTGCCTTTCTTCACATTCCGGGGGCTTAACACATAGTAACTGCTTACTAAATGCATGTTGAATGACAGACTATTGGTTTCAGCATAATTTCAACAAAATCAGTAGGACTGTCCTCTCTATCAAGCTGCCATTTTGTGGTTTATTCTGCTCTTCTCTCCTTCCAGGGACATTCCTTTTAACCTGATCCCCCCTGTAAAAAAAAATGAAAGTGGAAGGAGGAAGGAAAAAGAGCATACAAGCCCCAACAATCTCCTGGAATGGTCCAGGGTCAACACCAAGGGATACACTACCAACATCCAAAGTGTCCAAGTCAATAAGATCTCTTCTGACTTTAGAATTCTGTGATCTTAAGTGTAACTAAGAAGGCAAAAACCTATGTCTTCATAGTTAATTCCTGAGCAATTTATATTAATGAAGAATAACTCAGCAATAGGAGAATGCAATTAGGTAGACTGTCACCTTATCTAATTATTCTCAACCTATCACAGCCCCTGCGGGTAAAACCTGAAATCTAGTAACCTTAAGACAATTTCTCAAAACTAGTGATACTTTGTAAAAATTTCTGAATACAGAAAGAGCCAAAACTTCCCAACACTCCTCAGCACAGAGATAATTCAGGGAAAGCTGCAGACCTGGCCCCAAGTCTATGCCTTCTTTTACAAACACGTTCACTTTTATAGTCCATGTACTTGTTCTATTAAAAGTCTAAGATCCTGAAATGAAGAATCACACAAAAAGATGTCTGATGAAACAATTTGCTGCTATTCATGCAATTATTTTTCTTTCATATTTGAAAATGTGTGTATAGCTAAATTATAACTGCCATCTTGAATGTCTTTAATCTTTGAGACATAATAATCAGTTAATTTTATATCTTCATGTTTGGAAAGCTTCTCCCTAATAGACAATTAAGGATGCATCGATCAATGGACCTCATCACGAATTCCTTGGGGGTGAGATAAGTACAACCTTGTAACTACAGAAGGAATGTCAGAATTCTGCTGTCCACGTATGGCTCATTTCAGAGTAACTCCTACGACATCGTCCAATCACATTGCAGTTAGGTGTTACTGCTGTTATTCCACCTTCATACTCAAAGAGGACCAAAATGACATCCCAATGTTGGGGTCAAGGTACAGTGCGTTCAACGGTGACTGATCAGTCCAATACAAGTTCTGAAGGCTCTACCATATGTCAGGCACAAACAGTCCTTCTAAACATTTGGTATGGCAATATCTCTACATTCTCACTTCTCATGTTTCCTTGAGTCTACTACACTGAACTCCTAGACTGGAATTAGGAATACCTGATTCTTTCCTCAGAAGACCTTCCTCAGACACTTACTAGGTGTGTGCCACTGGGCAAGTCATTTAAAACTCTGTCTTCAGGGCAGCTAGGTGGCACAGTGGATAGGGCACTGGCCCTGACTTCAGGAGAACTTGAGTTCAAATCCAGCCTCAAACCAAACACTTAACACTTAGTAGCTGTGTGACCCTGGGCAAGTCACTTAACCCCAATTGCAAAAAAAAAAACCCACAAAAAACAAAAACAAAAAAAAAACTCTGTCTTCCTCAGTTTTCTCATCTCTAAAATAGATATAATAACAACACCTCTCTCCCAAGGTTGTGTGAAGATTAAATGAGATAATATATGTAAAGTGTTTGGCAAAACTTAAAGCATGGTATAAATGTTAGCTATCTTATTATTATAATGTTGCTCAAAAAATCAGGAGCAGTGGCAAGTGGGCCTCATGGGTCACATTTCTACCATCAACTGCCATAGTAAAGGACAAATATTCCATGTGTCTATCAAATATGATACATGCTAATATTTTAATTGCCTTAGAAATATCCTCTGTTTCAATGAGTCCCACAAACAAATTGTCTTTAGGTTTATAAAAATGTGTTAACATCATCCTTTGATTTACAACAGCACCTCCTTTTGACTTTTGACAAAACAGCTTTAGAGCTGAATTCTTCCCAATAATAGTATCTGGCATCTGTATAGCACTTAATGGATTGTTACTGTTATTCAGTTGTTTCAGTCATGTTCAATTCTTCATTTGGGGTTTTTCTGGCAGAGACAATGGGGTTTACCATTTTTTTCTCCAGCTCATTTTACAGATGAGGACAGTAAGGCCAATATAAGTGACTTGCCCAGAATCACACAGCTAGTAAGTATCTAAGGCCAGATTTGAACTCAGGAAGATGAGTCTTCCTAAATCAAGGCTCAGAATTCTATCCACTGTGCCACCTAGCTGTCCCACTTAACAAATTACAAAGATGCTATTTCAACTGATCGACTTAGAGAAATGTGGTCATAAAATCAAAAAGTTGAAAGAGACTTTCGAGGTAATCTAGTTCTACCTCTGCACAAAGAGGTCAAGAGGCTGATGACCTAAAGTTATAAAGAATTAGTTCAATAGTAAAATTATACTATTGGAGGACCTCAACTTTCCCCTCTCAGAGCTAGATAAATCTAACCACAAAATAAGTAAGAAAGAAGTTAAAAAGATGAATGGAATCTTTTTAAAAGTTAGATATGATCGACCTCTGGAGAAAACTGAATGGGAATAGAAAAGAATATGCCTTTTTTTTACCTCTACATGACACCTTCACAAAAACTGGCCATGTATTAGGGCAGGAGTGGGGAGCCTGTGGCCTCGAGGCCACATGTACTCCTCTAGGTTCTCAAGTGTGGCCCTTTGACTGAATCCAAACTTCACAGAATAAATCCCCTTAATAAAAGGATTTGTTCTGTAAAATTTGGACTCAGTCAAAAGGCTGCATTTGAAGACTTAGAGGGTTACATGTGACCTTGAGGCTGCAGGTTTCCCACCCCTGTATTAGGGCATAAAAACCTCACAACCAAATGCAGAAAAGCAGAAATATTAAATGTACCCTTTTTCAGACCATAATGCAATAAAAATTACATTCAATAAAGGGCCTTAGAAGCATAGGTTAAAAATTTTTTGGAAACTAAATAATCTAATCTTAAACAATAAGTGGGTCAAAGAACAAATCATAAAAACAATCAACAATTTCATTAAGGATAATGACAACAATGAGACAACATACCAAAATTTGTGGGATATAACCAAAGCGGTACTTAGAGGAAAATTTATTCTAAATACTTATATCAAATAAAAGAGTAGATTACTTAATTGAGCATGCAACCAAAAAAAAGCCTAGAAAAATAATAAACTAAAAATCCCCAATTAAACACTAAAATGGAAATCCTGAAAATTAAAGTTGAGGTTAATGAAATTGAAAGTTAAAAAAAAATTGAGCTGAAGATAGCAGAATAAAAGCAGTGACTTGCTTGAGCTCTCCCCCAAACCCCTCCAAATACCTGTAAAAAATGGCTCTAAACAAATTCTAGACCAGCAGAACCCACTAAAAGACAGAGTGAAACAAATTTCCAAACCAAGACAACCTGGATGTTTGATTGGAAAGGTCTGTTGTGTGGGACTGTAAGAGGAGTACCATGCAATGTGGGCCATGCAGGCTAAGACTGGGCCTCAGCAAACCTGGAGTAGTACTTAGGGGACTAAATCAAGGGGAACTGTGGTGGTTTCCCAACTTCTCAACCCACAAACACCAAACACAACTTAGAAGGTCAGTAGGAAAGGTCTGTCTGACTGTAGTGAGAGAGGAGCTCAGTCCCAGGCCCTTTCTCAGCACAGCTCTGGGTCAGCAGCTTCCTCAGGAGCTCTTGACCCACAGACTGAGGGGGAATCAAGTGTCTGATCTGAGGGGGGTTGCAAGGATCTCTTTGCTGGTGCTGAGGCAAGATTCTCTTGCTTTGCCTGTGCTTGGATCTGGGTTGCAGTTCTGGGGCAAGGAGAAATTCTGGTGTGGTGGAGCTTGTCGTGACAGTAGAGAGGGGATCTTCCTCACAGTCCCAAGGCAGAAAAGAGTGTTTGTGGTCACTCATAGACCAGAGCCCAGTCCAGGAAAGAGTAAACACTTCACCCTTGATCGTACCACCTTGGAAGAACTGAAAATTTATAGGTCTCTAGAAGTATCTCTGAAAACAGCTATACAAAACCCCCAAAGCTTGGGACAGTACATTCTCTACACTGGAAGCAGACCCCTACCTTAACAAAGAGTTTATCACTCAAGTAATTGGCTGGGAACATGAGCAAACTGCGCAAAAAAAAAAAGTCAGACCACAGAATCTTACTTTAGTGACAAAGAAGATCAAAACATACAACCAGCAGAAGACAATAAAGGATCATGTCATAAGCAAATTAGGGAGCATAAAAATGTATTTATCATATCTATGAGAAAGGGAAGAGTTTATGACCAAACAAGAGATTCATAGGATCATGGGAAATAAAATAAACAATTTTGATCACATGAAATTAAAATGTTTTCTACAAACAAAACCAATGCAACCAAAATTAGAAGGAAAGCAGGAAACTTGGAGGGGAAAAAATTGCAGCAAGTTTCTGTGATAAAGATCTGTGATCAAATATATGGGGAACTCAGACAAATTTATAAAAATTAGAGACATTATCCAATTGATAAATGGTCAAAAGATATAAACAGGCAGTTTTCGGTGAGGGGGGGAATCAAGCTATCAATAGTCACATTAAAATGCTATAAATCACCATTGATTAGAGAAATTCAAATTTTAAAAAACTCTGAAATATCACCTCATACATATCAGAATGGCTAACATGATATTTTGGAATAAAATATGGACTATTATATTCATGCTGACATTGCTTTCACAGGAAAAACAGCAGTAGTAATATTATATTCTGAAAGACATATGAAACAAATAGACTGCTCAGCTCTGAAGTCACAGTTTACCCAAATTCAATGTAAGAAAACAATTTGGCTGAAGACCCCATCCAGTGAATATCCTACTCATAATGTAGGCATGAATCAGAGATCAAATATCAAAATAATTAAATGAAACATAATAACAAAATAAATTAGGGGGGAAGCATCTAAAGTAATGGTTTGCAACCCTATTACTCCCATGCATAAATGAGTACTATTTTCCACAGTTTATCCAATAGTGGGTAAGGAACTAAATACTCAGGAAATTTGTGTTCTGAGGAAAAGCATTAGCTTAAGTGCCAATCACCTGTACCATACCTAGAAAACTCTCCTTCCTGGATCTTCATAGCTTGGTCTCCCAGTTGTCCTTCTCAGTTGCAAACCTCACTTCCTTTAGCTTCTTGGTATGGTCCTAGAGTTCCCTTGCCACTACCACTCCACTTGAGCCCTATTGTTATCATCTGCTGACACTGTCCTTTTCCATTGCTTCCTCTACCTTCAAAGTTATTGCTCTGTTTTCTCCACTGGGTTGTCACCACTCTCTATCCCAATGTTGCCTCCAGTTCCTGCTGCAGCCACTGATGCTGCTGCTGCTTTTTTTTTGGAGGGGGGGAGGATGAGGTGGGTATTATTGTTTTTATAAAGAGTTCCAACATCCCTCAGGACTACTAAACATTGAGTTTATTTGCTCTTCTCTGTTGTTAATTTCCCTGCTCCATCCTTACTGGCAAAAGCATGACTCAGGGAGGCTGTAAGAATGTTTTTCTTTATCCTTGTCACTAATAAATGAGAGACTTTCTGGTGATTCCTCCAATTGGTTCTAATTTTTATTTACAACATCATTAATGTGAAAATATGTTTAATAGGAATGTATATGTATAGCCTATATCAGATTATGCACCGTCTTGGGAAGGGTAGTGGGGAGAAAGGAGGAGAAAAATTTTAAACTCAAAAGCATATGAAGTGATTGTTGATAAGTCAAAATAAATTAATAAAAAATTAAACAAACTAATAAATGAGAGAATATTAAAAAAAAAAAAAAAAGCACAGAGCCCGGCACATATTAAATGCTTAATAGACACTTGTTCTCTTCCCTTCCTCCACCCCCCCAATAATGGAAGGTTTCCAGTTTAGGACTATAGATTTCAAGCAGGAAGGTACCTTAGAGACCATTTAGTCCAAGCTCCTTACATTACATAAGGAAATTGATTCCCAGAGAGGAAAAGTAATTTGGCCAATGTCACGTGGGTAGTAAGTGACAAGATACAAGATTCGAACACAAGACCTCTGATTCTGAACCCAGCACTCTCCACTGTACCAAAGGAAAGACCACATGGCTATAATGAAGATACCCAAGGGGAAGGCAGGAGCAACAAGGAAAGGGTAATTGGCCAACTTGTTGACCCTGACTCCTAGCTGAGTTAGGATGAGTGAATTCCTTTCATCTCTTCTCTGATTTAGGGTTCATGCAATGTGCCTCCCACATAGTCAGCAACTCTTAATGAATCTTTTTGAGGCTGGGGATGAACAGGCCCACAACTTTTCATCCATCTTTTCAATCAGTTGTCCTCTTCAGTAACAAAACATAGAAAGTGCCTTCAGGCTCTGATAAGCCTCCCAAAAGCATTAGAAACCCTGAAAGGAGAAAAAACTGGCAGTCATTGCAGAATTTCCATTGTCATGTCAAAGCCTATGCCCTGCTTACTTATGTAAGGAAAAATATATCCATTTCCCATATAATCATAGGCTGCATATTCAAATATCAAAGTTTCTTTTCATTTTCTGGAGTTAATGTGCAAAGAAGGAATGATTTTATTACTTTTCTTTTAATGTTTTTCACTGTCTAGATTCAAGACACAAATGAATCAATTATCTCATTGAATCTACTTAGCTCCATAGAGCCAATGAATCCTGCTTGTCATTTCTTCTGAAATTGTCATTTATACTTTGTACTGAAGGGCATAGTCTTGACAAATGAATACCCAACCCATTATAAAAAATTAAACATTTGATAAGCTTAAGAAATATGTATCCTCTATGCATAGAGCAATCACACACCTCATGAAAAGTGCACTTGCATAATGATTTACAAACACAAAAAAATTTTAATCAAACTATGGAATTTCCTTTTTTTAAAGTAGACCTACACCTAGTACAAAGTAACTCTGAATCATATTAGTTTTTATAAGAGTAATTATAAAAGTTCTCTTAAATATGACGGTTTGTAATAAATCTTTGCATCACTATCAATCCCACTGCCCTCAATGACTCAATTTCAAGTAATGTATTACTATGGTGCCTTAAGTAAGGTACCCTTCTAATCCATCATGATCCAAACCTATCCCAAAAAGCATTAAATCCCTTTTAGGTGCAGTCCAGACAGCCAGGTGGTACAGTGGATAGAGTGTCAAACCTGGAGTCAGGAGGGCCTGAGTTCAAATGTGATATCAGACACTAAATTTGTGACTCTGGGCAAGTCATTTAATCCTATTTGCTACAATTTCCTCATCTGTAAAATGAGCTGGAAAAGACAATGGCAAACCACTCCAGTATCTTTGCCAAGAGAACCCCAATTGGATAGCAAAGAGTCAGACATGACTAAGAAAAAATGACTGAACAACAAATAACAATGTGCAAGACACCAGTGCTAGGTACTAGAGATAAGAAGAAAAAAAAAGAAAAAAAGCTCTCTTCTCTCCAGGAATTACATTGTTCTGGGCAGAATAAAACAGAAACTGATAAGCATATGCATGTTTATCATTGGAGGAGGAGGAAGAGGAAAAACTTCCTGTAGGAGAAGACATCTGAGCCTTACCTCAAAGGAACCCAGGGACTGTAAAAGGCAGGGTAAGAAGAGAGTGCATTACAGACATGAGGGATAACCAACGAAAAAGCAAGGAGACAGACATCACTCCTGCTTCTGATCTTGATTTAAAACAACAACAGACATGCAAACAGAATGGAAATGAATGGTTTTCATTTCAGATTTACCTTGTTAAAGCCCCCAGCCACAGAAGACTCCTTCTACTTAGAAGATGGAAAAGAAAATCTCTACCCATTTTCTGCATGCAAAGGTCACTTGGTTAGTTTATAGGATATTAAAAGAATAAGTGTGGATACCTGCCATGCATTATCCATTGGGAAAGCCAAAAGATGCATGTCAAATGGGTAAACATGTGGTGTACAGATATTATCAGAGAAACTGAAGGAAGGAAGGCACAGAAATGTATTATTCATGCCACCAAACGCAGTGATTAATGTCCCTCCACATCCCCACTGCTTTCCACCTGTGGACATAAAGAGATTAATTTGTTTAAGTATGTGAACTGTGACTTCACAAGATTTGCTAAATAATTTTAAATATCTTAACAGGCCTTACAGAAAAAAAGAGCTTAGACACTACTCAGAGTGGTCTTGTTTCACTTTGGGGGGAAGGAACTTTTTCCAACCGCATTTTGTTCTCTCGTTAAAATTTACAAACTTCATAAACACTTGTAGAAGATAATGAAATATAGGATACAAGACTATTATTCTCACGGACCAGGAATTACAAAATTATTTCAAGGGTTTTTTTCCATTTTTAAATCATTACAGAGACCTTACCATAGGGTAGCTGCTTTTCAAAGCATTTAAGAGAAGCCACAGTACCAAAGTAGAGAGAGTTGGCACGGTATGCTGCTGCCAAGAGAAGAACTGAAACAGTGTCTCTCTGCACAGATGTTTGGAATGAATGCGAGCCTCACCTGAAACTACTACAGCATTTCTACATGGGGTCAGAGACCTGCAGCAAACTCCTGCTTATCCGAAACTGACTATTCTGGTTACTGTAATACTCTGTTGACTAATTATTCAAATTTTGAGCACTTCAATGTTTGCATGTTATTTTCTTTTAAAGGAAAAAGACATGTGCAGGGATAGGATGGAGGCAGCTTATATTGGATTGCAAGAGCAGTGTGTTAAAATTTCAGTGTATTTACACCATAGAAACTACCAAACAGTACAAATCAGGGCTTGATTCATTGTTTTGTTGATTGACTAAACTTAAAAAAAATAATGGGGACCATATTAATAATGCAGGTAAACTTAAAAGTGTGTTCTGCATACATTTTTTCTAAATTTCATGAAGAGTCAGTTGTTAAACATTTACCAGGACATCTCTGCCCCTCAGATAGGTAGTACAAATGTTATTAACTCTGTTTTTAAGTGAGGCCACTGAGGCTCAGAGTGGGAACACATGACTTGTCTTCAATCACACACAAGTAGTTGTCTAGAGGTACTTCATCATCTTTCCTACCACCATTCCCCTTCTGCATACCAAAAAGAACAGCCCTCCAGAACAGGACCTCTAAAAGATTCAAGTCCGTGTCATGTAAAAACAACAAAAATAATAACAATAGTACTTAAGATCTAGCATTTATATAACACTTTGATGTCTGCAAAGTGCTTTACATATATTGTCCTCCGAACAACCCTGTGAGGGAGGTAATATTATTATCTCCATTTTCCAGACGAGTAAACAGAGATTGAGAGAGGTCAAGTGACTTGTCTAGAGTCACACAGCTTATTTCTGAGGCTGGATTTGAGCCTACATTATCATCATCATCATCATCATCATCATCATAATCATCATCATCACCATCATCATCATCACCATCATCATCATCATCAAACTACAACAACATTCACAAAGCACTTACTATGTGCCAGTCACTGTGCTAAGCACTTTAAAATTATTCTCTCATTTGATCTTTCATATGATAACCGTTCTAGTACTTGAATACATCTATTATGCCCCTTACCCCTGCACAGTCACCCCTGTCCCCTAATTTCACCATGTTAAACATGTTCAGTTCCTTCAACCAGTTTTCATATGAAACAGCTAGGTGGCACAGTGGGTGGAATGCTAGATGTGGAATCAGAAAGATAGGTAGTGAAAATATTATTAACTTCATTTTATAAGTGAGGAAACTGAGGCGCAGAGTGGCAATATATGACATGTCTGCGATCACACACAAGTAGTTGTCTAGGGGTACTTTGTCACCTTCCTTACCACTGTTCCCTTTCTGCCCACCAAGAAGAACAGCCCTCCAGAATAGGACCTCCAAAAGACTCAAGTCCATGTCATATAATAACAACAAAATTAATAACAATAGTAATAAGAGCCATCTAGCTATCTCTGATAGGTGCTGGGGAGTCATTGAAAATTTTTGAACAGTAAGGTGGATTATCAGGATTTAGGATTAAGAAAATTTTTCTGAAAATTGTTTAAAGGATGATTATGGGGAGGGTGATATTAGAATCAAAGAGATTGATTAGCAGGCCATACCAATGATCCATGTAATCCATACTTTTCACAAAAGCAGTCAGTTGAAGTACAGAGTCTGCTTAGCTTCCAAGTGGAACTACTGAATTGCACCCTTAAATCCCTTCACAGTAGGGCTCCAATACTGTGTTTGCTGGCTAATTACACTTTATTCCTCTCTCATATACTCTTACATACTGCTCTTCATACCCAATAGTCCATCTCTTGCCTCTCTACTTTTGTACAAACAAATGTATATCCCCAGTTTCTGACCCATAGCAGACACTTTCTATTCACTTATGCCTCTTGGGGCCCCTAGCTCCCTTCAAGACTTAGTTAAAATGTCATCTCTTTGAAAGAACATCTTCTAATTCCACCAATTATTAGTCCACCCTCAATATCTCCAATGAAATCACATTGTATTTATTTTGCATAAATCTTGTATTTACTTCTCTAAGAAAATCCTGTATTCCTAATATCACAACCCACCCACACTGCAAGTAGAATAGAAACTCTTTGAAGAAAGTTACTGTGCTTAGCACATAATAGGTACTTACTCAATGATAGATGATTGATTGCTTTTTTATTGTGGTCTCCCAGAATCACAGAGTAATATGGAGGAAGTCTGTTTTGCTGTAAGGACTTCATTATACTACATGGAGAATAAAAACTTGATACAGATGCATAGCCTGTGTCCAGCTTCCCCTCTAGTTCATAGTCCATAAGTGACATTCCATTGTTTTCCTGTCCCTATGACTCAAACAAGCATTATTTCTAAATCCCCCTTCTCCAGGTTGTTTTCAGGCACACCTAATATGCTGGCAGTTCTTTTCCCACAGTGAGGGCACCTGGGATTTAGAACCTAGTCAGGGCAGAGTAGATTTTCCAGGTTCTGGGAAGACTTAGTTGCTCCAGATGCTGCCAATTTTACTTCTTTTCTCAGCTTCCCACTTTCTTCCTCTCTTCCCCTTCCAAGATGCCTATATGCAAACCGGGAGACTTTTTCTGGCGAGGTATAGCACTATACAAATGCTTGTTTTATGGTCCTGCAGTCCATACGCTCTCCATGGTGCTGCTTCACCAGTCAATGTACTTCTGTTCAGTGGAGCCCAACCTCTGTCCCAACATGCAGGCTGTCTGCCCACTTCCCATCCTCAGGATGCCCCCACTCCTGCTTTGGAGATTCTAGCTGGTTGCAATCAGATCAGGAAAAATCAACTTGATCTTTTTTCTTTCCTTCCCCTTTAGTTCTCCAGCCACTTAGTTTTCTGTGGCTGGGACCCAAAATTTAGTACCCTGGGGTTCTGGTTGGTATAGGTGAGGAAACAAAAACAGTAAAAATTTTAAAAGGTTAGTCATCAATCCTTAAACTTCATTTTTGGCCCTTAGTTTAAAAAAAATGTGAGGCTAAAGGGAACAGAGTACAGTTGGAAGGACACTTGGCCAAAATATAAGGTTAAAAATATGCCTCTATATTTTAGAAGAAATGAAAGCCTTGATTCATTGCACAAAATTTGCACTTTTAAGTAAAGGTTATTTGTTAATTTTTTTAATAATTAAGTGTTAGTTTGATCAATAAGAATGATGAACATTATGATGGATATTCAATTAATGATGGCCTTTTTAAAATAATAAACAAAATTCCCTGGATACCCAAGCCAATGAAATGAGCTGTGCTTCAGAGTTGAGTTCCATATGTCTTCCGTCTGTTGTTGACCGCCCTCATTAGTTCATTGGCATACATTAGCATAGTCTTACCCATTCTCCACTCAAGCTCCAACTGGGGGGTTTTTCTTATTACCTAGGAAATAAAACCACTGCATTTGCACTTTGAGAGATTCCACTAATCCTTCAGTTTTCTAGATCAGATCTGCATTTGCTCTGCAGTCCTAGGATTTTGTGACTATTTCTTCCTCCTGTTGTCTTCTGCTGAGTCTCATGGGTCACTCTCATTCATTATCCTCCATTCTGCCTCCTCAACACATATATCCATAAGATAAGATGCTTACAACACTTAGCATAGTTTCTGACTGTTGGACAAGTAAACACATTGACTATGTCATTTCTTAGGAAAGAGACACAGAAGGGCTTCTAGTACCTTTCTCACTAACAGGTTCATTTTTGATCTGGTTAGACAGGAAGATGGAAATGGAGTCATAATAAGGGGTTAAATAAGCTTATTTTATTCTAGTCTAGTCTTCTCAAAGGCAGTTTGCTGATAATGGGAGCACCAACTCCTACAGCATTCCCTAACAACCCTTCTCACAGGAGCCAGTGGGGATGGAAGTAATAACCCCTCTGTCTCCATGGGGTCAATTGAGACAGGCACAATTTGTGCACTCTCCTAAACCCCCTCAAGCGTCGATGAGGGCTGGTTGAGGCAAACACTCAGATTCCCCCTCCCAACCTTGATGGGGGCCAATCAAGGCATGCACAGCATTCCAGCTTGTGCGTTCACCCCTAAGGGGGGGGGTCCCCAGTCACTGACCAGTGCCCACTTGCTTTATACGGCAACAGACAAAGAAGGCATATTGCCAGCAATAGCCTCACAATTTTACATTACTTTACCCCTGTATCTACCATGACTGTGCAGCAGAAAGTGTTTTGAACCATCATCATGAGAACTCATACCTAACACCTGGAAAGTAGAGATTATTATGACTATGGATCCTGGGAAGAAAACTCTAAGAAAGAATAACAAAAAAGCCACTTTACATACACTAAAATTCACCTTCCTTACACCGACATATAACAAGTGCTTACTAAATTTGTTAACTAATTTAATGTTGACTGACATATTCTTAAAACATTATTCTTAAAACAAGATTAATAAGACTGTATCATCATCATTCTCATCAACAAGAATTTATTAAATTCCTACTGTGTGTCAAGCATTGTGCTAAGTAGTAGGAAAACAACAAAAAGGTAAAATATTGTCCCTGACCTCAATGAGTTCACATTACGGAGAAGGCAACAGGTGAGCAACTATGTACATAAAAGATATATGTGTGTATGTATGTATATATGTGTGTGCGTGTATGTTTATATACATATATGTGTCCAGTGTAAATAAGTGGTAAACTCAAAAGGAAGGTACATAAAAAGACCATGGTGCTGGGGGTGGGGCAGATGGCTCTCCTACACATCCTGGGAGCCTGGACCAGTCTTTTACTCAGGTTTCCTTAGCCCTAGTCCCTAATACCAATTTAATCCCTTGACTCAGTTTGCCAATCCCACTTGAAAATGAGCTTACACCTTTTCCTGTTTTTCAGTTTTCTTTAGTTGGGAGCTGAAGTGGGTCAAGAAAATCCTGCCTTCAACAGCTGAAATGATATTGTGTCAGAGAGCAGCAAAAAGCAAACAAAAAACAAACAGGCCTTTAACAAGGCAGTCCTTTACTGCTGTGAAACTCATCTAGGTTAACTTCGACCTAAATCACTGTGGCATGCAAATTATCTGAACTCAAAAGGACCAAAGAACACTCACATTGATCCACAGCACCCCCTGACATACAAAATCATTATTCCTCAGTTAAAGTTTGCCCGTCCATGCACCACATTCTGTCAGATACACTTAACCACATCAAGAAGAAGAAGAAGACTTAAAGAAAAGGAGAAAGAGATGAAAGAAAAAAGACCATATGAATAATTTCATTATTTATTTAGAATCATTTGTCAATGCCCATGAAGATTCAAATAAGGTAGAGTCATATCTGAATTTCCCATTTTATAAAGGACTAATAAATGTCATGAAGGATAACAACCAGATTAAGAGAACATATGCATAGCATTCCTTCTAATTTTTTCCTACTGATTATGATTATAAATATCAACAGACATGAATGTATCGATATACAAAAGGCAGAAAGGAGAATTGTGTATGAAAGTATGACCATGTGTGGTATACAGCTTTTTAAAGTACGTATTAAATTTAGCACAATAATACCAATATTGCCCTACTTACCTCTCTCTTTTTGAACTGGCTTCTGGCTTCTTCTGCATGTTATTTAATATTTCATTAATGCTATTTTCTTTTTTTTTATTGGTGAGGCAGTTGGGGTTAAGTGACCTGCCTAGGGTCACACAGTTAGTAAGTGTCAAGTGTCTGGTCTTAGACCAGATTTGAACTCAGGTCCTCCTGACTCCAGGACCAGTGCTCTATCCACTGTGCCACCTAGTTGCCCCCAATTAATGCTATTTTCTTCTTCACTAACTACCTACAGCCCACACAAAATAGAAGCCCTTTCTTGAAACAAAAAAGTATAATCAATACAATGAAAACAAATCAAATCATTGGCCAAGTCTGAAAATGTATGGCTTATTCTGCACCTCCACTTGGTCATATTTCTGCCAGGAGATGGAAAAGAAGCTCTTCTTCAAACATCAGTTTTCTGAAGCTATGATTGACAAGTATATTTATCAAAGATCTAAAGTCTTTCAAAACTACTTTCCTTTACATTATTGTTGTCACTGTGTTAATCATTTTCCCATTGGTCACTCCATTCCACACCAGTTCATACAAGCCTTCCCAGGTTTCTCTGAATCCATCTCTTTTATAATTATATGACACATAATATTCCAATACACCAATATGCCCTATTCAGCCATTCCACAGTGGGTGGGCACCCATATCGTTTCCACTTCTTTGCTATTTTGGAAAAGTAATTAACTTCATTGACCTTAAATATATGAAATACTACCAATGGTCATATATTAATACTTCAATTTTTAAAATTCTGACTCTTTTCATTAAATATATATTTTTTTCTTGGATAATTGTGTCAAGTTTGAAGTACCTAGTTTATAAGTTTTTTGCATTCACTAAAAAAAATAGTGCCCTTCTGTAGGTTGCAAAAAAAAAATACTTTCCCTTTCTGCATATAATTTTTAAATGTCAGAATAGATTTTGTTCAGTCCAAAAAATCATTCAGTGGGAACCCAAAGCTCCAAATGTCAAGATGATATTGACATTAATTTTCTATTCACCAGGTCCAAAGCATTTTCCAGGGTTACCAAGATATATTTAGGATAAAGACAAGTATAAAATAGAGGCAGAAAGAGTCCACAACAAAAATTGCCAATTTCAGATCAAAGTAATCTTATACAGTGAAAGCAAAGACAAAAAAAAAAGAAAATTTTCAAAGCAAACATTTATGAATATATCACCGAGCAATCAGCAGACAACTGCTATGTGCCTAGTCCTGTGGGTGATATAAAAGAAGGATTGATTCCCTTGAGGAACTTACAATCTATCTGAGGGGAAAGCTAAGATATACCACCAGTGTATAATTGTGTCATACCAACTATAAGAATAATAAGAATGCCAAGAGATAAAGCCGTACTACAGGCCATGGAGGAATCCATAGACAAGTTGGATTTTGAGTTGGCCCTTAAAACATGAGCAAGATTTACATGGAGAGGAAACAGAAATAGGGTAAAGAATATGGGCAAAGGCTCAAATGTAAAAATTAGCATAGCATATATGGTTAAGAAACATGAACAGATTTGCTTGCATAACACAGAGAAAGTTTGTTGGGGAGCATTATTATTTTTAGGTTTGTGAAGATGTTGGGCTACATCTATGATTTCACCAGTAGTGGGGGACTCTCAGCATGAAAATTTCATTCACTGATCTAGATACACAACTCCATTGTAACTTAGTTTTCAAGAGTTGCCTGCAGTCTGCAAGTTTAAGTGCTTGAGGTCACATATCCTCTATGTCGAAAAAACATTTAATATATATATTTTCTCTGATACTTTGACTAGTTTGCTAACCCCACTCTGTGTTGCCTGCCATTATTAAGGAATGGAAGGAAATAAAGTCAGATCAGTACAATGGGACTAGATCATTTAAAGGCCCAAAAGCCAGGCATAAAAATTTGTACTTACTCCTCAAAACAACCCTATGAGGTAGGTACTATTATTATCCCCATTTTACACATGAGAAAACAGAGGTCAAGAAGGGTTAAGTGACTTGTCCACAGTCACTTACTTCTAGTAAGGGCCTAATGCAGGATTTTAGTGCAGATTTAGCACTCTCTCTTCTCTGCCACGTTGCTGCCTTGTAAAGTGATAGAGAGCTGAATTGTGGTGGTGTCGGTGAGAAAAGGAAAAGGAAAGAATCAATTCAAAAGGCAGAAATTAATGACAAATTTCATAGTTAAGATGGACAAGAAGAGTCAAGGATGACCAGGAGGCTTCTAACCTGGAGATGTCTTATAGGTATTTGGAAATACAGGACTGGATGCAGGTAATGTTTGGGACAGAAGGTAAATATTCTGGAATCATGTTCATAGAGGTGGTAGGTAAAATCGAAGGAGTGGTGAATGTGCTCACCAGGGAAGTAAGTTTAGAAAGGATTCATCCACGGAAACAGAAAAGGAACAGTTGGGCTTGTGAGAGTAGAACCAATAGAATATAGTGCCAAGGGAAACCACAAGAGAAGTTCTCAAGGTATGCTGATCAATAGTGTAACACACAGCAGAGAACTGAAACGTACATTGACTAAGAAAAATCTGCTGGATTTAGCAAGAAACAAGCTATGGGAAAACAATCATCAATAACATATTTTAAAAGATGCACAGGGAAGGGAGGAGAGGTACAGAAGGGAAGATAAACAGAGAATTAAGTGTATATACAAAGGTTTTTATTTCATTTTATTTTGACATGAACAACCTCAGTAGAGCGATGAGAATGGAAGCATAATCTCATGGAGTCAAGAAAGAAATGAATGGAAAAGGAGCAATGATGGAGGGCAAAACATGTATTTGTCAAAAAGAGAATAGCTAGTGGCTAAAGCAATTGTAGGATCAAACCAAGGATTTGGTTTTATTTTGCTTTATTTTAAGATCAGAGAGTGTGTTACAACGGATAAAAAGCTAGCTTTAAAGCCAAGAAGTCCCACCACTGACACATATCTGGCTATATGATATTGGACAAGTCACTTAATCATTCAGGAATTCACAGGCTACTCTGTAAGACTATAAATTGCAGAGGGGCTATTGATCTTCATTGGTGAAAGGATTTTCCCCATATGGCAGTTCCCTCTTTTTGGAAATCACAGGTTCAATACATATCTCTAACTCTTATTTTAAGATATAAGATAGCTAGAACTAATTAAGGAAAGGAATCCATGAAAAAAAAAGAAAGATTAAAAATGTTAGAGAGAGGGGCAGCTAGGTGGCACAATGGATAGAGCAGCAGCCCTGGAGTCAGGAGGACCTGAGTTCAAATCTGGTCTCAGACCAGACACTTGACATTTACTAACTGTGCGACCCCGGGCAAGTCACTTAGCCCCAATTGCCTAGCCCAAAAAATTGTTGGAGACAGTGGAAAGTTAGTCATTCAATCAGTCAATAAAAATTTGCTAAATGCCTACTATGTGCTGGGTACTGTGCTAAGCACTGGAAGGGTTGTTTATGGAAATAAAGTGACAAAGAAAGTGGGGAGGGATGGAAGTGAGACTATGGGTTAAAGATTAGATTTATAGAAGAAGGAAAAAAAAACATTTCCCCTTGGACTAGAGGAATGATTTAGAAGAATGATATGGGAATATGATGAAATGAACATAGGGTTGCCTGAGGGGGTTCACCGCAGATGATCTCAATCTTCATGGTTATGGCACTATAGGATTAGGGGCTGGGGGGTGAGAGAAAATCTGGAAGTTTAAGGAAATGAGAGGTTTGGCATAGTCATTGTTAGGTACATTAGAGAGACAATGAAAGATGGACGAAGGGATTGGTAGGCAGCTGCAAGGGCCAAATGGAAGCATCATAGAACCAGCCTATAACAGGTAAGGTCTAGGTGTTCATCATTTATAGGCTTGTAAACCTGAAAGGGCCTTGAAGGTCATCCAGTCTAATGCCCTTATTTTAAGAGACGTAGAAACAGAGTCCCAAACAGGTGAAATTACTCACCCAAGGTCACACAGTAATAAATGATAGAGCTGTGATTTGAACCCTGACTTTCTCATTCTAAATCCAGCATTCATCCTCTCAAGAGAAGTATCAGGAGTGGGATCTGAATTCATACCTCCATACAAACACCAATTACATGTTTTACTTTTTAAATTATTTTTTTCAACTAACAGGCATTTATTTTCTCTACCTCCCACTCCTCCCTCTCCACTGAAAACAAAAGCAAAATCCGAACACTTGTTAAAAAAAGAAGAAGAAAATATACTTCACAAGGGTTTTGTAAAACTATATATGTATGTGGAGTAGCAATAGTAGTAGTAGCAGTAGCTGCTGTTGGTGGGGCAGTTGTTGCTGTTGAATAGTTTCAGTCACGTCTGACTCTTCATGACTGCATTGGGCATTTTCTTGGCAAAGGTACTGAGGTAGTATGTCATTTCCTTATCCAGCTTATTTTACAGATGAGGAAACTGAGGCAAATAGGGTTAAGTGACTTGCCTAGGGTCATACATCTAGTAAGTGTCTGAGGCCAGATTTGAACTCCTGACTCCAAGGCCAGCACTCTAGTCACTGTGCCACCTAGCTCTGTGTGTGTGTATAAACTTCTAAAATTCCTACGTTGGCCATGTCCTAAAATATATGTTTCATTCTGCATATTTTTTAGTCTCCTCTATGCCACTAAAATGGGGGTAGCATTCTTCATCATCATTCTTCTGGAACCATGATTGATCACTAAGAATCAATTTAAGACCAGAGTTCTTAAATCTTTCAAAATTATTTGTTTTTACAGTGTTGTTTTTTATTATATAAATTGTTCTCCAGGTTCTGCTCATTTCACTCTACATTAGTTCATACAAGTTTCTTCTGATTTCTCTAAAACCATTCTTTTCATCATTTTCTTTCAGCACAATAATATTATATTACATTCATATACCATAATTTGTTCAGCCATTCCCCAATTGAAGGACACCACCTTAGATTCATTCTTTGTCACCACAAAAAGACAAATGCTATAAATATTTTACTTGCATCAAATCTTTTCATCTTTCTTTGATATCTTTGGGTTGTAGGCCTAGTAATGGTTATCTTAGATCAAAGGATATACATATTTTAGTGCCTTTTGGGTGCATAGTTTCAATTTGTTTTCCAGAATGACCATATAAATTCACAGCTCCACCAACAATGCATCAATGCACAGCCCCTCCAACATTTCTCATTTTCCTTTATTATGAACTTTGCCAATCTGCCAGGTACGTGATCTATATCTCCTATATATCTCATAGCTTCAAAGTTACTTTAATTTACATTTCTTGAGCTATTAGTTATTGGGAGCATTTTTTCATATGCCTAGCTTGGATTTATTTCCTTGAGAAGTGCCTGTTCATGTCCTTTGATCACTTATCAATTGGGAAATGGCCCTTATCCACATAAATTTCAATTCGTTCCTTCTATATTGTGGAAACTAGACTTTTATCAGAGAAACTTCCTGCAAAGATTTTTCCCCAGTGAACTATTTGCATTCTACTCTTAACTTCATTGGATTTGTTTGTACAAAACTTTTTAACCTCATGTAGTCAAAATTGTCCATTTTATCTGCTGTGATCCACTCAATCCCCATTTTGGCCATAAACTTATCCACAGAGAGAAACCCTATCCACAAGCACAAAGGGCACCTTCTTTGTTCTTCTAATTTGTTTATGATGTGACATCTAGGTCATGGATCCTTTTGGAATTTATCTTGCTATATGGTATGAGATGTTAGTCTAAACTTTCTTCTTCTGCTATTTTTCCAACAATTTTTGTCCTTTGCTAGTTTGATAATGCACTAAATAAGTAAATCAACTTAGGAAGTATGTCTTTTTAACTATACTGGCCAGACCTACCCATGAGCAAATAATATTTCTCCTTTTGTTTAGGTTTATATTAAAGAATGTTTTCTAGTTGTAGTCATATATTTCCTATGTGTACCTTGCTAGAAAGAATCAAGTATTTTACACTTTCTGTTTAAAATGTTTAAAGCACTTTAAATGAAATTTCTCTTTCTTTCTCTTCCTGCTGTGCTTTGTTGGTAACATATAGAAATGCTGATGATATACGTGGGTTTACTTTATATCCTGCAACATTGCTGAAATTATTCTTTCATCTAAGTTTTTAGTTAATTCTCTTAGTTGGTTCCCTAAGTAAACTATCATATTTTTGAAGCAATAATTCTGGTTCTTCAGTGATGTTTTTCTTTCCAATAATTATCTACAGATCAGAAATAGGAAGAAAGGATGTACATTGCGAAACTGGTCCAAGTTTGGATCACACCAGGCAAGCAGAAGAGGGAATCCAATCCATTTGAGAGGAAAGTGTTGAAGATGATCATGTGCTTTAGAGGAGGGAAGAAATCAAATAACCATAAAGGAACTATTGGACTAGGCAAAATGAAAGAGTTTAAGTTATTGAAGGCCGTTGTGACAAATGATGATGGAGTAGGAGAAATGGTAGGTAAGGCAATTTTGCTTAGATACTGATGATGATGGTGATAGTGGTGATGGTGATTAATGATGATGATGCTGATAGCTAGCATTCATACAGGACTTTAAGACTGCAAAGTGCTTTCTATATTTTATCTTGTTTGATCTTCACAACAAACCTGGGAGGTGGGTGCTATTTTAATTCCCATTTTTAAAATGAGGAAACTGAGGCTGAAGTTAAGTGACTTGTCCAAGGTCACACAGTGATCGAGGATAGACTTGAACTCAGGTGTTCCTAGATTCCTAATTCAGCACTCTATCCACTGCACCACCAAGAGGAATTGAGTACCACACAGTCAATTGTTATATAAAAAATCTATTTCCTCCCTCCAGTTTCAGAGGCGTTAATTTTCCTCTAGAAGACTCATCAAAAGGACAGATCTTTGTTTCAGGGAGAAACTTGAGATTCCAAAACCATTTCAAAGGAATAATGGACACAAAAAGCACAAAAAATCCCAGAATCCAACCTGTGGCACAGTCTCCATAGCATTTGCTGCTTTTAGTTAACTTCCAACTGCTCACCCAGAGTCTTGATAGGAGGAAAGTTAAAAGAGAGACATTCACACTCAGAAAATTTCATTTCACATGCCAAAAAAAGCTTTGTTCTCATGGGATGAAATTCAGTATCTGTGCTTAGTATAGATTTCGATTTTCTTTATCCTTTTGGAAGAAGATACTCACTCTTACTGTGCAGAGAGAAGATAATTGATGCTCACCTAAACTTGACCTCTCGTGTTGATATCTGTGAGGGTTCCTACATGAAACAGTGGAGTATAGTTGATCCTGAAATGTCTCCCAAAATAAACTCACAGCTTTTATCTCAAGAAACCACATCAGCATCAAATGTGCAGGCTAATGTAGTTGTAGATGGCACTCTTTTACTTAGAATGCGATTTCCATCATGAATGTGAGTGCTGTCCTGGCAACAATTTCAATGAAACTGCAGGTCTGGCCAGAGCCTGAAGAGAAACAAGAGTTCAACTGCATTTCTAATCAACCTTTTTTTAAGGCAAGTTGTCCTCCCCTCTGATATATACTTCAATAATGCTGCCACAGTAATCTACCAAAAGCACAATTTGACCATTATTTTTCTCTAATTGAAAAACAAGAGCATCAAGCTATTCCCTTGTTTATTTTTTTAATGTATTTTTAACTGAACCTGTGATTTCATTGGTATAGGCAAAGAACTGCTGATGAGGAGATTTACTATCAATGTAATGAAGAAATAGTCTGAGAAAGCTGCCCTAGGGCACTGAGAGGCAGTCAGTCAGTCAGTCAGTCCTGATTAAGTGTTTGTTACGTGCCAGGCAATGTGTTAAGCACCAGAGATACAAAGAAAGACAATACCAATGCCTGCCTTCCAGCGGCTTGTGTTCTAATGAGTAAATAACTAGGTATACACGAATACAAGATATGTGGAGACAGAGATAGGGAGGGAAGAAGAGACAGAGAGACAGAGAGACAGAGAGAGAGAGAGAGAGAGAGGGAGAGAGAGAGAGAGAGAGAGAGAGAGAGAGAGAGAGAGAGAGAGAGATAAGAGAGAGTAGAGAGAGAGTAAGCAGAAAGTAATCTCAAAAAGGAAAGCATTAGAACTTAGGGGATAGAGGAGAGACCAGAGACACAGCCTACACATGGGCCAAAGGTGGAACTTAAGCCCTGGTATTCCTGACTCTTAGTTAGCCATTTATCTACCACCTGAAGCTACCACTCTCCATTACTTACTGAATAAAATATAATCTTCCTAACTCAATATTCAGTGGCCTTTCCAAATCAATATCCAATCTAATTTTTCAGACTTGGGTACAATTATCCTTGACACAAAAGCCATCCCAGCAAAGCCAGATAAACCTCTTTTCCTTGATCTCGTCTCATCTTAATGGCTTATCCATAGTATCTCCTGTTCTTGGAATGATAACGCTCTCCCCCATTACTGCTCCAAATCTCCCCATCTTGAAGTACTATGAAAGTCATTCCTTTCTTTCAAGATGACATCTCCATTTTCAGATATCTCACAATACATGTTTGGACTTTTCTGATGACTTCATATGATTTTATTACGGTTCTTGAGAATTCATCCCAAAACCCAGGTGGTTAGCTCCTTGAGGGCAGGGCCTTATTATTTCATCTTTAGATCTCTAGCTTATCTGTGTTTCATAGAGTAAGCATTTAATTCGTTTGTTGAATTGAATTGGATTCATGTAAAAATGGCCGGCCAGTTAATTAGCTGGACTCTAGCTGTTGTGCTTCCTTTGATCTTGCCTCAAATTGCTGCTTGAGCAAATAGTCCTCCAAAAATAATTGAAAGAATCTTAAAAAATAGGCCAAAGTTTTAATTGAAAATAAAACCGCCTCTCACCTTTGTTTTTATTCCCACTTTATTGTCTGGTTAGTTACGCAATAACAACAAAATAGGCAGGTGTAAAGCTTTATAAGCCTTCCAGAGCTTGCACTCAACTGGTATGGACTTCCAAATCCCAGGGTCACCTCCATGTCCCAGTAAAGCATCAGAAGGGTAGGAGAGTAGACTTCATTCTGTAAAGAATGTCACAAAAATCCAGACATCTTTCTCATTCCATAAGGGAACTAGATACTTAAAGGAAAACTCCTGAGAATAATTTTATAAAGGGAATAGCCTCCATGAATTTTGACTTTTATAAATCTAGGTTTGCAGTTCTTAATAACAATAATTGTGCAATAATTATTACACAATAATAAGAACAATTATATTGTTAGAACAATAAAATTATTACTATATTGTATTGTGATAACAACAACAATAATAATAATAGCTAACGTTTATATAGTGCCTACTATGTGTCAGGTACAATGGTAGATGCTTTACAAATATTATCTCCTTTGATCTTCACAACAGCACTGGGAAGTAGATATTATTATAACGTTCATTTTACAGATGAGGAAACTGAGGCAAACAGAGGAACTCAGATCTTCCTAACTCTAGACCTGGCACTTTTTCCACTGTATCACGTAGCTGCCTCTGGGTACAAATGTACAGTGAAATAACTGAACTATTTAGTTTACAGTTAGTGCTATTTAGTTGTCAGTGAACAAGCATTTATTGAGTGTTTACTGTCTTCCAGGCACTGTGCTTGCTAAAGGTTGGGAATACAAAGAAAGGTTTAAAAAAAATATTCAG
>NW_020945237.1:3997381-4013853 GCF_900497805.2 Vombatus ursinus | reverse complement strand
ACAGATACACTGCAAACAGGTCTGAAGTATTTTTGTTGTAGAAAAAAATATCTGTTTCACAATTTTGTGTTAACAGAAAAAAAGAGGCTTTTGAACAACTAGATGAGCCCCAGAGCTCCTTCCAGTTCTAAATCCCATGGTCCTCCTTCACATTTGTTTTCAGGAAAGCTCTCTAAATCGCAGAGCCTTCTATAAGGTCAGGCTTTATTTTCTCAAGCTCTGCTTTAAGGAGTCATAATTGGACTTTGTTTTGTTTTACTATGGAAAGGCTGCAAGGTATTGTTGATACGTAGAGAACACTGAGCTTGGATTCTGAAGACCTAGATTCAAATAGCACATCTGTATTTGCTTCAGCTCAAATCCTGTAACCACTAGCTAGTGGACCCTGAGCGAGGAACAATTTCACTCTCACTTTTGATAGATATAAAATAGTGATAAAACAGCCATTACTTACCTGGCCATTGTGAGCATCAAATGGGACCACACATGTAACATACTTTGCAAATCTCAAAGCACCATGTAAATAAATGCCAACTGTTACTGTTACGTTTTCTACTTTTCTTTGCAAGACTCTCCCGCTGCCTTTGAGTGAGATTATGTCCTAGGATCTCAATTTGCCCTTGAACACCATCCCTGAGAAGTTGTCAGATTGCCTCCATTTGAAACTTTCCACTTTAGGGTCTTATTGCCTGACCGGGAAGTCCATTTCATTTGGGTACAGATCTAATTTTTAAGTTTCTCTTTGCATCAAGCAAAAAAATCTGCTCTCGGTAACTTCCATCCATTGATAGAATGTAAGCTCTCTAAGGACAAGGACTCTCTTACTTCTATATTGATATCCTCAGCCCTTGGGACATAGACAGGGCTTAATAAATGCTTACTGGTTGATAAATTGCTCCCAGTTCTAGACCCAAACAAAATGAGACTGTCTTCTACGTACTAGCCCTTCAAGTATATAAGGCACCTAGGTAGGAGAGTGGGTAGAGTGTTGGCTTGGAAACATGAAGACCTAAGTTTGAGACTTCTCTCAGACACTAGCTCTGTGACCCTGGGAAAGTCACTTAACCTATGTTTCTCCTCTATAAAATGGGGGATGATAATAAGACCTACCTCCTAGGTTTATTATGAGGATAAATTAAAATATGTAAAGTCTTTGCAAATCTATATAAATGTTAGCTACTACTATTATAGTTTTTTATTATGAAAGAGTTCAGGATTTGGAGATAAAATGAAATATTTAAGAATTATTTTAAGAATTATTAAATTTAATAATAAATTCAATGTATAGATTTCAGAACTGATCTGCTTGAGTGTGATTTTTCTCGCCTTTCTTCTGTTTTCTTCTATGCTTTTTAAAAAATGCTTTAATGACCCTCTTTTCTTTTCTTCATTCTTTTTGGAAGGCTTCCCTCATCTCTAAGTCCCATCTCCCTCCCCACCCCACCTCCAAAGTGAAAAATCAAAAGATAAACAATGTCCTTGCACAGTGAAGTAAAACAAAATCTTCCAGTGACCTGTGCAAGTGTATGCTTTACTGTGCATCTTGAGTCCATCACCTTTCTCTTAAAAGGTAGTGCATACTTCATCATCAGTCCTGTGGAATCACTGTTGGTCATTGCATCGATTAGAGTTCTGAAGTCTTTCAGAGTTATTTTTCTTTATAACGCTATTACACAAATTATTCTCCTAATTCTGCTCATTTCACCCTGTATCAATTCATTGGCCATGAAGGCAGCAAAGCAGGTGCTGTGGAGAGCTTAGAGCTTGTTCAGATATCTAAGAAACCGAGGCCACAGCCAATCTTCTTGACTTTTGTCTTACCCCTAGACTTCAGTGACTCTGGAAGGGATAGCGAGCCTAACGACTTTGTGCAATTCACACGCAAGTCAAGATATCAATCATGATGTCACTAGTCCTCTTCAAAATGAAGGACAAACACCATTAAAGGCCTACTATGTGCCAGACACTGTATTGAGCACTGGACCCAAGCACAAAAGTAATCCTCACTAGAAAACACTTGATGAGTGATCCTCCATCTTCTGTTATACTGTTAAATAATACAGGATCAAGCACCAATCGTGGGGATAGTTATTTCCTTGTAGATTTCTAGCCATGTTGACACTAAAGCATTAACACCCTGTTCTTTGATAATATTTTGGTAAATTACATCCATAGCATTTCTTTCTTTTACTAGCTTAGTAAACTAGTTTACTAGTTAAAGGAAGAAACAAAGTTAGTCATGTAGCCATGTTCACCATTCACTGAAAATGTAGGGGACCTTCCAACTACTCTCTTGACACTGTATATACCTGTTCTGGGAAGGGCTTCACATGCAGTGCAATGGTTCTCTCCAAAAACAAAGAACAAAAAACAACAGTATTGTTTTATATAAGTCTACCCAGGTTTCTCCAAAGTGATACCCTTTATTTCATATATTTCATTATATTTATGTACCATAATTTGTTCAACTATTCCCCAATTTATGGGTACTCTTAGTTTCTAGTTCTTTGCCACCACAAAAAGAGCTGCTATAAACATTCCTGTATTTATGGGTCCTTTTCCTCCTTCTGTAGTCTCTTTGGGCTATATGACCAAGAAGTATCACTGAGTCAAAGGGTATAAACAGTTTAGTGACTTTGGGGACATAGTTCCAAAAAGTTTTCCAGAATGGCTGTACCAATTCACAGCTCTATCAACAGTACATTAACATGCCTGTTTTCCCAAGGCCCCTTTAGCAAGTGAAATTTTCCTTTTCTATTATCTTTACCAATCTGAGGGGTATGAGGTGGAACGTTGGAGATGCTTTCATTTGTATTTCTCCAACTATTAATAATTTGGAGCATTTCTTCATATGGTTATTGACAACTTGGATTTCTTCCTTTGGAAATTGCCTTTTCAAATCCTTTGTCCATTGGGGAAAGGCTCTTGTTCTTTAAAAATTCAATCACTTCCTTATAGATCTTAGATAAGAGAGCCTTATCAGAGAAACAACAAAAAGATTTATATTCCCAATTACCCATTTCCCTTCTAATTGTAATTGCATTGGTTTTGTGTGAAAACTTTTAAATTGTATGTAATCAAAATTTTCCATTTAATCTTCTTTAACCTTCTATCCCTCATTTGGTCATAAACTCTTCCCCTACCCATGGCTGTAAAGGTATTTTCCTCCCATCAAGAAAGTTCCACCTTGTGAGGTTTTTTCATCAAATTTCTACCCAAGAAATACACAATATGCAAAAGATATTCTTCAAATGTTTACTTCAGAGACCAAAGTAAACCTATGGCAAGTCAACCTTCCTTTTATTTCAATAAATAAAACTTTGATGGAGAGTCTATGCTCTCCCACCAGATAAAGAGCCAGATGGCCTTAGATTTGTGGGATCCATGTGGCTCAATCTTTTAAAGTCTGCTCCATTATCCAGATTTTCCATTTTGTAGTAATCACCTTTGGGGGTATATTTAACAACTTTCTACTTATTCTTGCCTAGAGCCAGAAGTCAAGTAGATTTAATATTCCCCCTCTACACTAAGGCTCAGCTACCAGGAAATACATTTTTAAATTATTTTTTCAGTTGTCTGCTCTGCCCAAGGGATGATCATTTAAGCATTCATTCGTTCAATGGCCATTTAATAAGTGCCTACTGTGTGTACAGAATTGTGATGGATGCTAAAAGAGCTACAAAGATAATTAAGATCTGGTCCTTTTTCTGAGCTCATAGGATTTAGAGCTAGAAGGAACTCCAGTAGTCATCTGATCCAACTCCTTCATTTTGAGATGAGGAAACCAAGGCCCACAAAGGCTAAATGAAGGCCACATAAGCAATAAGTATAAGTCAAGATACAAACCCAAGCCCTTTGCCTACAATGCCAGTTTTACTTATACTAAAACCTCATGTGTCTTATGATCTAGTTACATGGGTAAAATGCATATGTGGAAGTAAAATACTGTGGAATAAAATAAAAATATATTATAATTATAATTCAGAATAGAATCTAAGAACCTAAGAATTATATGGTGCTCTCCCAGGTCCAAGGAAGAAAGTATCATTTTTAATCAGAGAGATCAGTGATCTTGTAAAGTTATTTTAAATGTTCTTTTTTTCACTATTTAATATTTCTCATTTAATAAAATAAAATCAAGTTAAAAAAAAAACATTCCAAGACTTCCTGGAATGTATGTCTTTAAGCTGGGTGTTGAAGCATGAGTAGGACTTTCAGATTGTGGATAGCCTGCTTCATCACTGATCCTCTGGAATCAGGATTGGTCACTACCTTGATCAGAGTTATTAAGTCTTTCCCAGGGACAATACAAACCGGATTCCTCAATCTAGTTGCATGATTTACTGCTACCCCTATTGTAGGTGCATAATAAATGGTTATTGAATAAATCGATGTCTAACAATTGAGACATGGTCCTCCAAGCATAGAACATGTGTAAATAAGGACAAGGAGACAAAAAAAAGCATTGAGTGTGAAAAAGGAACAGTGAGTATTCCAATTGGGCAAGAGAAGTCACATGTGGAGGGGAATCACGCAATCACTATGAGATGAAAGATGGCAGATTATACCAAGATGCAGATTATAGATTTAGAGGTGCAAGGAACCTTCGATGTCATCAAGTTCAAACCCTTCATTTTCTAGACAAGCAGAGGCCCAGGGGAGTTCAGTGATGCCCAGGCTCTCATAGCTAATCAATATTTGAGAGGCATTCAAACCTACGTCTCCCTTGACTCCAAATTATACCAAAGAAATCACAAGTTTGGAGGAATAATGGTGTGTGTGTGTGTGTGTGTGTGTGTGTGTGTGTGTGTGTAAGCACAGCCTAAGTAAGGCTGTTTTCTTGGCCTAATATTTTAGTCTAGCCTTGGCCCAAACTGATGTCATCCATCTTCAGCTAAGAGGAGGAAGAAGCAGTAAGGAACTGAAGGTGGTGGGAGGATTTTCAATGGAAATACCAGCCCAGTTTTCAATTCCTCCTGTGTCAGGTGTTCATGATATCTTTTCATTATTTTGTTTGAAGCATTGTGATTTTACAGAATATCAGTCACACACATATTCAAATGAAAGAAGAAAAATGCCTTCCACAGCAAACCCCACTGGTTCTTGATTGATCTGCTGTGCCCCTTTAATCATAGGAATAGTTGAAAAATGACAGAGGGAGTTTTGATCCCTTCCAACTTCTTCCTCTTCTTCCCCTTGGCTCATTGCCTGGCTTGTCACAGGAAGAAACATGCCCACCTTTTCACAGTTGGTTATGTGATGGCTCAGTGACAATCAAACAAGAAGGAAGGACAAGTAAAAAGCTAGAGCATCAAAGGAACTAGGAACTTCTCAAAACTTCAGTCAAGCTATTGAAGGCTGGCAGTCAGTCCTTCCTCTGCCTCCAAAGCTGATCCCATCAGCAAGAACCATAGATAGAAACAGCAGAACAGTCTCATTGGTTGAACATGGATACCATGGACCATAGTTTTCATTATCATGAGTACAAATTCATTCCCTTCCTCAGGTACTTGGAACTTTCTCTTACTTCATTATTCTTATCCTTATTGCTAGGAATCTGACACTTTAGCTCCGATTAGCAAAACTGGAATTGTCAGCAGACTCATTTCCTTTTCTGTTCATTGGAGTGGAGTGAACCATGACAATTTACCCCCCACCCACCCATTCAACTCTAGCCAGAGCAATAAGTCTCTGAAAGCAGGGCAACAAGTCACACAACTGGATTTCCATTGTCCTTGGAAAGACTTAAGACCTTTGATCAATGCAATGACCAACCACCATTCCATACAAACCAATGATGAAGTAGCCTACCCACCAACCAATAGAGGTGAAATAGATGTAAAGTTTGTTTTTCTTTTCAAGAATGCTTATATATCTCTATCTTTAAAAATAGTGATAAGAATTATATCCTCTTAGAGTAAGGCAGTGGTTGCCTGTAATCCTTGCCTCTAGGGAGGCTGAAGGTGGTGTATCTCTTCAGCTCAGGAGTTCCAATCTTCAGTGAACTCAGATGATCAGGTATCCACAGTAAGTTAGGCACCAATATGGAAACTGCTGAAAGTAAGAGGGAGGGAAGGAGGACATAAGCACCAAGTTGCCTAAAGAGGGGTGAACCAACCCAAATCAAACAACCTTTATAATTTGAAGATATACATAAAAAAAAAAGACTGAGTCTCCCTATCTTGACTGGACTGGAAGTGTAGGGGCTACTTATGAGACCAATTCTACTACTCATTGGCTAGGGAATTTTGACCTGCTCTGTTTTTGATTTGGCTTGGTTCACCCCTCTTAAGGTAACTTGATGTCTTGTCTCCTCCTGCCCTCCCTCTTACTTCCAGCATTTTCCATCTTGGTGCCTAACTTAGTGTCTGGCTCCTTGTCTGGTCACATATATCCCTGCTGATGTCTTTTATATAACTGCTTTCATATGGCACAATACAAAGTGAAGGAGGGGGTGCTCTTCTTGCCACGAAAGTTGAGTAGCATGCATATTCTCACAATAATAATGATGATAATGATAGTAGCTAATAGTTATAAAGTACTTACTATCTGCCTGTGTTAAGTACTCTGCAATTATTATCCCATTTGATCTTCACAACAACTCTGAGAGGCAGATGCTATTATTATCCTCATTTTACAATTGAGGAAACTGAGGCAAATAGGTTGAGTGACTTGCCCAGGGTCATATATCTAGTCAGTATCTTAGGCCTGATTTGAATTCAGGTCTTCCTAACTCCAGTCCCACCAGTCTAACCACTGAGCCCCCTAGCCATCACAAGAATGGTATGAAATAGGGCAAGCTAACAAGAACCTCCTTTAATAAGGTTAGTCCAGGGGTGACGAACCTGTGGCCTCAAGGCCACATGTGGCCCTCTAGGGCCTCAAGTGCAGCCTTTTGCTGAGTCCAAGTTTTACAGAACAAATCCCTTAAGGGACTCAGCAAAAGGCTGCACTTGAGGACCTAGAGGGCCACATGTGGCCTTGAGGCCACAGGTTCGTCACCCCTGGGTTAGCCCCTTCCTCCTGACAGTATTCTCTCAATCTGCTAAATTCTCTCCTATAAACCAAGTTCCATCCACAAAGGTAAAGTTCTCATTCAGAAAAAACATAGTTGCAAGGCATCAGCCTGAGATATTTTCACTGAATTTAAAAAAAAAAATCAGGTAGAAAATAAGGGGGGAAATGAAGGTTTAAGTTAAGATAATTCCATGTGACTACTCATTTTCCAATAAAAAATTAGGGCCTTAGGTCATTATATTAAGAACAAGAGTCTATAGAGCTATTGGGCAGGGGAGGGGTTACTTCATTCACCCTTTCTAAAATGTAATTGTTAATCTTCTGCCCCATCCTTTTGGTGAACGTGGCTGAATTTGAAATAGAATCAATGACAGTTCTAGTTTGTAATAGATGGTCAACAAATAAACACTTAGCAGCTGAAAATCATTTGTTTAGCCAATCTTAAGGACTTCATTTTCATTCCCTTCTCCTCCACAGTTTTTCTCCACTTTACTTTGCCAACATAGCCAATGGAGGGACAAGAAATATCCTAAACATATCTATTTTCCTTTCAAACCCAACCACTTAGTTTATTACAGAAAGAGACATACTCACAAATTAGTGGAACATAATAACTTCCTTAATTAAATGTTTTTTTAATTAAATAGTCTTTTAACATTTTCAAGTCTCCCCTGTCAACCACAAAACCTGATGAAGATAATAAATGATAAACAGATACAAATCTGGCTGCTAGAGTCTTGCAAAGTGTGATATTTCCCAAATGACCAGGCTTCCATTACAAACTTTGAGTCTGCATTTCAACAGCCACTGGTATAAGCATTTCAGCATTGTGCATAATCAACACCAAGTAAGACTATCCGTATGTCAATAATGGCGAAAAAGAGAGACGTGAGAATGAGATATTTGTATTGAAATGAAATGCAGCTGAGTTGCTGAAAAACTACCGAAGATACAACAGTGTGCGTACGATGTTTGGTGTCCTAGAGGGAGTCAGGAGCCAACATGAATTTATTATTAGCACCGTTTGGGGGCATCAAATTCAGATTGATGCCTTCTTTCTTTCAGACTGTACTACTTACTATTCCATGAAGGTGACATTCCAAATACCACCTCTGTGCCTTTGCCCAGGTTGGCCCTTGTGCCTGGAGTGCCCTCCCTCCTCATCTCTGCATCTCCTAATCTCTAACTCCCTTCAAGGTTCAGCTCAGATGCCACCTCCTATAAGAGGTCTTTCCTGATCCGTACAGTTGTGTTCCCCAAGCAACTGAAATTGCTGTACCTAAACATTACATTGACTTGTGTCTATACCTATCATATCTTCCGCAATGAAATACAAACTCTTTCACTTTGTTTTAATATCACAGCACCCAGCACAAACCTTTGCACAATACAGGCATTGAATAAATGATTACAGAATTGGATTGAGATCCTGCCAACTTCTAAACAATGTAGAAACAAGAGGAGGCAGTGTGGGACTGCAGAGAGTGCCCAATAGGAATATAGAATTTCTGGGTTTTAATCCTGGCTCTGCCACTTCCAATCCTTTATGCAACCACTTAATCTGGAAATGAGATGGTTGGATTAAATGGACTATAAACTCCCACTGGGCTTGAAATTCATCACATAAAACAATTTTGTTCTATGTTTCCACTAAGACTTTTCCATCAGCATATGCTAAAAGTCAATATGCTTTAAGGTAGGACTCCTTAACATTTTTGTAGCATGGACCCCATTGGCAGACTGGGGATGCCTATGGATCTTTTCTCAGAATAGTGGGTTTTCATTTTTTGTTTTATTTTAACAAATTCAGAATTGAAAGAAACACAGAGGTCAATGAAAAATTAAGATGTAATTTTTTCCCACCCTAGTTCATGGACCCCCTGAATTCTATCCATGGACCCCAAAACCCCAGGCTAAAAATTCCTGATTCAAGAGAAAACACCATCCTCTCCATTCCTTTGGCCTAGAAGCAGGAATTAGAGCTATCTCCATATCCTTTATCACCAGCCCTCCGTGATCAGCAACACTGAAGTGTTCCTCACTTCCATCTTGGTTTTTTTTTTTGGTTTTGTTTTTTTTTTTTTTTTTCCCAGTATCCAAGAGCAGAGAAGAAACATGAATTTTAGCACCTGGAAAGAGGTGGGGAAGAAAAGCAAAGTGAGGGAGGAGTTCACCTCAGCCTCTCATTTGGTAGATTTCTATTTTAACTAATTATTCTTGTTAACTAAGCACAAATCTCTGTAGTTTCCAAATGGTGGAGGACCACAAGTGTTGTCGATGCCCTTTAAATCTGACGTCGTGGAGAGAAGTCACCGTCACCCTGCCCTAGTTACACCACTGGCCAAGATTTGAGACATAAACACTAATTCAAAGGCTTCAGTCTTGCATCCCATAAGAAGAATAAATGGAATTTGGCCTCAATTACTGAGTAAGGTAGCATTATACAATGGAAAGAATAGGGGTTCTGGAGTCAGAGGACCCAGGTTCAAATTATACCATGGATGCTCATCACTTGTGTGATCCTGGGCAATTCACTTAAACTCTCTTGGCCTCAGTTTCCTCATATGTAAAATGAGGGGGTTGGAGGAGATGGCCTCTGAAGTCTTCCAGCTCTCCATCTAAAGCCCTCCAATCCCTGGACACATCCAGAGCCACCGTCTGTGAGCTTTCATGATCTAAGCTTGTACGACAGTGCAGCCTCCAAAGTCGTCAAATCCGTCACAGCCAATCACTTTAAAAACTACGAAGAGGAAAGAAAAATGTGTCCTTCCCAACAGTGGGAAATTAGACTTTAAAACTGCTGGTACCACCGTTAAACATACTTGCGCCCAAAATTCGAGGCTTCTTACAACTCGCATAGGCCTAAAACTGGATGGGTCCGCTTAGAATTAGGACTAGACTGGCAGGAATGATTAAAAAGCATCCATTCAGGGAGCAGCACCATCTGGTCAAATCTGATTATCATACAGTCTCGGAATGTCCTACTGGCAACACCACAGGGAGAATCCTTAAGAGGCTGCCATTTGCCATTTGTAACTGCAGCAGGGAATAAGTGTGATATATGACTGGCTGGGTATGCCAGACTAGCTGACTTCCCCAGACATTTTAGCCGTGTTCACTTCATCCAGGCCAGAGAGAAGCATGTGGTTAGATTAAAACTCTTCCTGGATGAAAGCAACAGAGAGGCGCATATGTTTCTGACTCCAGGAAAAACACCTGAGCCCAGCACAGCCATCCAAGCCCCTGCCTCCCACAGCCCACCCCATTCCTCAGCCTTCCTGTCTCCAGCTTGTACCTTACACACGGGCTTTCCAAAACCCCGGATGCTTTGCTGCTTGGAAGACTTTCGAAAGCAACTTTTCAAGTTCATGGCTAAGCAAGGCTCAGAGTCTGACCGTTTAGTGCCATCCATTCTGGAAGAAGGTCGGCATATTCGACTTTTGCTGCATTCCTCTGCTCAACCTCACTTAGGTTCTTGCTGAGCAAAGTCGCAGAAAGCTAACAAGTAACAGAAAGAAGGTGCATTCTGTCAAAGTACAAATTCCTTCCCACTTCTATGTTGAGGGGTCAAGGCTCCTGCTGAGATGAGACATCAGATTTAAAAAAAAATAAAAGGAGCAGAAAGTTCACCTGGAAATCTCACCATAAGGGCAGCTCTGATAAAACACTTTTCTACATCTAATAACAATTAAATTTGCATTGATGAGCTTCAGCATTAAGAGGGGCACAGCACTGGGCAAAAGTTCCCCAGCCTTTGCCAGTCCCCAGGGGTCTGGTTCAACATAGTAAGCCCTAACCGGAATGATATGTGGGGCTGGCCAAGATGAAAATGCTTGGTCATTAATTGGTTCCTACTGAGACTGCTCTGGAAACCATCTTATTGAAATGTCTTGAACAGGAACCTTGGGGCAGAAGGTGAGAAGGAATTGGTCATTTGTCATTTATGGCCAAGAAAAAAAAAAACCTTCCTGCATTTTTTGAAAGTTTCCATGGCCATAACTACAACAGGGGAGGGCTGCCCTCCATTGAACAGGCTCACTTCAAAGCTGTGAAATCCATTGTCTTTAGCTGTTGTGATCACTCCCCTAATACATTTTCTTCCAGGTGCAAGGCTTAAGTCACAGTAGGACTTGCTAACTAGCATGGAGTACAGGTGGTGGATTCCAGTGAACCAATCATCAAGCATTTATTTAGCACCTATTATATGGCAGACACTATGCATTTATATCCCTTCTGCATGGGGGGGGGGGGTGTTAGGGGCATAGCACACTCACCCCCCCATCCCCACCCCCACGATCTGGAAAAATCGGTGTAAAATGTTTTGGCCTTCTCTTCTTACCAGACATGTCTGATTTTTTCTTTCTTTTTCTTTTATGCAGTGTGCTCAGTACTTATTGTAAAATTTGGGTTAAATATTTGGTCATAGGCTCTCTATCATCCACTGGCCTTCTAGTGTCGTCAGGAGCTTCTACAAAACTCCCCCAAAATTCCCGTTTAATTTCACATGCCAACCCATGATATATCAAAACGGTAATGGGGAAAGTTATGATATGGAAGGGGTAACTGTATAACTTTTCACTAGCCTGTCTATACTCTAGGGATGTATTAGAGCATACCTGATTTCCCAATGTGTGATTTATTACCATTTTGTTAAACTTTTAAAAAATATTTCCTTGCTTCAGATCAGGGGCTCCTAACTCCTTTGTGTCATGAACCCCTTTGGTATGCTAGTGAAGCCCATGTTCCCCTTTTTAGAATAATGTTTTAAATGCATTAAATAGGAAACAATTATATTGAAATACAGTTATCAAAATATTTTTTAAACCAAGTTAACAGATTCCAGGTTAAGAATCTATATGTAAGGTGAATTTTGTTATTCTTTTTGACATACTAGTTTCCAGGATCATGACCGTAAACATTTTCTCCTGTGTCTGCACAGTGAGATATAATGATGAGAAAATGTAAACATTTGACTTACTTTGTAAACAGCCTACTGTGTGTGCTCTGTGCTGATTTGCCATGATATTACTAAAGTTAACGTAAACTTGTAAGGCTATTGCTGGCAAATTGCTTTCTTTGTGTGTTCCTCTATAAATTGAGTGAGCACTGGTCAGTAAGTGGGGATTTGGGGACTGTGATAGTGTAATGCTGTGCTTACCTCAGCTGGCCCCCATTGAGGCTCAAGGGGGGATGCATAAGCTGGAAAGCTGTGCGTGTCTCAATTGGCCCCCATTAAGACTTAGGGGAATGCTATAGGAATTGGTGCTCCTATTTTCAGCAACCCCTCATTATGTCTCAGTTCCTGTACTTCTGCCTGTCCAGATCAAGAGTGAACCTGCTAGAGACTGGAACCCAAAAGCTCCAGTGGCTCCTGTCCAACAGAATCCCTGCCTAAGACAAATTGATTTGAATTAATAAGCATTTTTAAGCCTCTACTATATGTCAACGTGCTAGAGATACAAATATAAAAAAAAAGAAATATTCCAGGACTCTGACTGCCTGCCTTTTACATTATAATGCTTATCATCCAAATGGTAACTATATAACTTCCCTGGAGCCTCAGTTTTTTCATCTGTACAATGAGTGAATCATCACAACTGATGGAGAGGAGTGAGTGAGTCAGGACCTAGAGAATAATACTCATAGTGACTATAAAAAAGGAAATGAAAACAACTAAAAGGTAGCTGAACTGAGACTAATAGGAATGACCTATTTGGGTCCTGTATAAGAGATGATGAAACATGGCATGAGAGAGAAATATAGGCTGCACAGTGAGATGCGATCTACAGCTTTTGCTAGTTGGTTAGTGGATAGAGCTCAGGGCCTAGAATCAGGAAGACCTGAGTTCAAATATAGCCTCAGACTCTTTGTAACCCTGCGTAAGTCACCTCCCCACTCTTTGCCTCAGTTTCCTCATCTGTCAAATGGGAATAATAACCACCTACCTTGCCGGGTTGCTGTGATGATCAAATGAGATTATAAAGCACTTAGCATAGTGCTTGGCACATAGTAAATGCTCTATAACTCTTAGCTACTATCATTTATTTACTGCTAAATTATTTTTCCTTGTAATAACTGAGGAATCAGACATGAGGAAATAACTATGGTGTAAAAATAAAATGTATCAATAAAACTCTTACAAATAAATGGATTGTAGCATTGTCTGCCTACCTGGGAATTTTATTCCAAAAATGAAAAAGAAAATATGTCTACTGATAATGGGACCATGAGATACAGGGACATGCCAATATTATCATAAGATTGTATATTAGAACTAAAAAAGACCTTTGGGACCACTAAGTCCCAAAGGGACCATTAATGTTCACATTACAGATGTGAAAACTGAGGCCCATATAGATTAAGTACCTTTTCCAGAGTCGCATAGCTAAGTAAGTGTCTGAAAAGGGATTTGAAAAAAGTTTTTCTGACTTCAAGTCCATCATTCTCACCACTGCTTAGGTCACCTTTGAGGATATGTAGGAATGAAGATCTCTCCCCTGGGTTGACAAGGATTCTTCAACTAAAGAAAACTAGGGTGATTCATGAGTAAAACTTACTTCCCCCATAGAATTTCAGCCTTTGGCATCCTGTCTATCCTTTTCCTGAGCCCTTCAAAATCTGCTCTCCCAAAAGCTAGAGTCTATGTCAGGCTATGACAAGTTTCCCTTTGCTTATCACAAATTCTGAGGGAGTTGTCGCTTCCCTCTAAGGTCTCCACCATTCCCAGCAACCAGTCCTTCCTTGTTGCTTAGCATCAGATCCTCAATAGACATCCCTTGGTCGTGATTTGGCCATTAAGTTATTATTACAACAAGTCAAGAAATTACTAGCTTCACTACTTTCGGCAAAATAAGAGCTCCAACAGATTATAGATAGTTGAAGTCCCTGTTCCTACTATATCATACCTCCCTATGAGGCCAAAAATGAGTTTGTCTTCTTACTATACAATACTATTCTATACACACACACACACACACACACACATACACATACACACACATACTCCCATTCTTTTATTTATTTATTTTTAATTTGTGGAATAAAACAAGCATTTCTGCAACATAGCATAATTTAAAAAAAAAAAGACAATTGCACATGAAACTGCAAATCTACTAATTACAACTTGCTATTCCTTTTAAATAAGATTGATCTTTCCAGAGTCATGTAATAGTCAGGGGTCTTATCCAATCAATCTCTGTTATACCAATGACATCAAACTGATCTTCCAGACCTGCGGTCTTTAGCAACCTTGTTTTAATCAAAAAGCAATAGGGAAGGAGCTACTAAAGATTTTGGAGCAGAGGTGTGGTATGACTAGATCAGACTAAATAGCAAAAAATCCTATTTCATATTTTAAAAGGGTTTTTTTAAATCTTTTATATTTTCTCACTTACACCAGAAATAATGTTAGTTACATCCTGTTTCAGCTTGGTCGAATAGTTAGTTGTAGGTTTATTTATTTTAAGCACAGGCGAAAATATGAATTAGAATAGGTATATCACTATCCCTGAGGAGAAAGAAAGGCAACTGGATCTTCCATGTCAGTAATAATGAACACAGTAACCAACAAAGAGGTAGTACATGGAGGCAGGTAATAAAGCCTTTTTAGGGCTTTTCTTGAAGTTTCAAATCCTGTAACGGTTAAAGCAGCACCCTGAATGGTTACATCCACAAGATGAACCCAATGAGAGATTGTGTCCTTTTCTTCATTGGACATTAAGTCTAAAAAGTTTGGTGGCTAAACTGAGATCTTAGGATCACCTATTTCCTTCCCCACCCAAGCCATTATTAGCTAAGAATTTGAAGCAAAGTTGCTTGAAAATAAGGGAGATGCCACAGTCTAAACCAGTCCCTATTTAGTTGTCCCAGAAGGGACCATCAGTTGGGTCTCATTCCAACAGGCATTAGAAGAAAAAAAGGAGCCCGGGGTTGGGAATGGGGAGGGGACAGACAGGCATGATTGCTCTGCAACGTGGACCAGGAGGTGACATAGGGCGATGAGAATTGCCACAGAGAGGAAATGTATATTTGGACAAGGCCATGTGTTCTTCATGCTTCAGCTCTGTTCCACAGAACACAAGTCCCAGTTTCCTGTTTCTTGCTCTCATTCCTTCTCATGTCTTTCCTATCACATACACTCTGATGATTCCCAAATCTATGTTTCTCCTCCTGTCTTTTACACAGGTCTTGCTTGGGTGTCCCACCATCACATATTCCAATTTGAAATAATCCATGTTGTAAAATCATAGCACCATCTTTTCTTCTCATGTCTTTCCCTTGCTTTCTTTCTTAGGCAATATAGGGTCCCCTATCTGTATGGGAACCCTAGGATTTAGGGGGAGTAATGCTTCTTGGTAATCTTATTCATTATACTGAAGCTTTGAGAGGAACTGGAGCTAATGTCCCATATTTAAGAGAATGGAGAACCTTAGAAATCCCTAGGAGAAAAAAAAGACTTTCAAGCATGTCCTAGCCTGAGGAGGTATTATTCAAACAGAAAGTCACTGAAAGCTTGCACAGATTTACAGGTTTTGAGAACTACTAGCAATCAATACATTAAAATGACTTATTACTCAAAGGTAGAAGAAGAAAACAAATGCAGCCTGACCTTTATCCAATCCCTTGCCATCCACATAAATACTGAGCCATAAAAAAGCATTCTCTTAAGAAAAACAACTCTGGACTTCTAATTTACATTTCATCTCCAAGCACAGTCTCCCCAAGTCTACATTGTGCTGAAACACGTGTGAGCAGAAACCGAAATTTCCCCCGGTGAAAAAGCAGAGAGATTGAAAGATCCCTCTGAACTCTGGTATGACCCTCTAATATACTCACTATCCTCTGGAGACCATTGGCTCCCCTTCCTAGGTGCCAGGGTTATCATGACCCTCAAAAATAGCCCTGTATGGTTTGTACTTGTGAAAATGAAATATTTATGGTCTCCACTATATGTTACACAAACACTCTGGCAGTAAGAAGAAAAAGGGCATGAATACCAAAGAAGGAAAAAATAAAAATAAAAACCCATTTTGATGTACTACACTGTGCATTAATAGCCATACCAGAGGGTCACACTGCTACCCAGTCAGGGTTTAAAGTACCAGTGGGGACCCTCTGTGCCTGACAGAAGAATCAATCTTCCAAATATTCAAAAGTGTATGTTCTGTTTTAAGTAGACTTAGTGGGAAGAGAAGGGTTTTGTCCTGGACCTCTAGGTGCCATTGCCAGAGCAGTGGAATAATGAGAGTCTGCACTCCTGCTCACTTTGCTCTCTGTACACTGGGCAGGCATTTTTCAGCAGATAAATTATTTACAGTGTTCTCCAGTGACTCTAGAAAGTCAGCATATATCCTCCCCAAAAAAAGAACCACAGGAAAAAAAAAGAAAGGAAGGAAGGAAGGAAGAAATAGGAAGGAAGGAAGGAAGGAAGGAAGGAAGGAAGGAAGGAAGGAAGG
>NW_020945237.1:3968402-3997371 GCF_900497805.2 Vombatus ursinus | reverse complement strand
GAAGGAAGGAAGGAAGGAAGGAAGGAAGGAAGGAAGGAAGGAAGGAAAGACAGTTACAAATGTTCGGTGAAACAGAGACTGTGAAAAAGCCTTTACTATGAGTCAAATGTTGCCCAGAACTGGAAAGAAAAGAAAAGATTGTACTCTTTGTAAATACAAGGTGAAATACCAGATTGTAATTAGCCAACTCTCTATGCCTACCATGTCACGTTTGCCTCTAAGGACAGAAGAGTCATTTCTAAATTGTTCTACACAGACAATGGCTCAAACTCTCATCAGGCTAATACATCTTTTTCAAGTGACAATGTACACCAAAGAGAAGTATAATTCAATGATCATTATTTCAACTTCACCACATTTTCTCTAAGGAATTCCAAGTGCATTACAAGTCTTGAAAATTCAAACTGGCAAAGATTCTGACCCTCCAGAGAAGCTCTATTCCAACTCAAAAGAGGCAGAAGCATCTGTAAATCAGAAATTAAACACACACACACACACACATATACACACACATGCACAAGCACACACATTGCACAGGCATACAGATACACAATTGCCCACATCAGCCATGTTATTTGTTCTGGAGGTCAAACCATTCAGCTTTATTTGGCCTAGCAAAAGAAAAGATATTTCCCTTCCCCAAGAAAAATTATACCAGTAAGCATCAACACCAGAATGGTAAGATGCCACTCCCTAGATTCTCTCAGTTGCTGGCATAATAAAATAATGGGCAAGAAGTGCTCATGGGTTTTTTTCTAGGTATTTAAAGGCAGCTAGGAGGCCCAACGGCAAGGAGGTGGCACAGTAAATAGAGCACTGGCCTTGGAGTCTGGAAGACTTGAGTTCAAATCTGATCTGTCACTTACTAGCTATGTGACCCTGGGCAAATCGCTTAACATCTGTCTCTCTCAGTTTCCTCCTCTGTGAAATGAGGATAATAGTAGCCCCTACCTCCCAGGGTTGTTGTGCAGATCACATGAGAGAATATTTGCAAACCTAAAAATACATATAAATGCTGGGTGTTGCTGTTGTTGTGGTCGTTGTTAAAGTATTTACTGAACATACCACCTGAAAGAGAGCTCTCTGTATTATCATGTAGATGAGCAAGCCCCTGCTATGCAGAGGACAGAGTGCTGCATTTCAGATCTGAGGCTCTAGCTTCAAATTGTGACTCTGCCCCTCGGAACCTTTGTGATGTTGAACAACTCTCCTGACCTCCGACTTTCCGTATCTATTGAATGAGGAGGTTGGACCTATCATCCCAAAATCAAATCAAATCATTTTCCCTACAAGGAAATAGTTAATTATTGGCAAATATCTGGAACCCAAGATTAAAAAGAAAAAAATCCCACCAAACAGAATGACTATAAAATAGCCAGCATGTATGTAGCACTTTAAGGTTTGTAAATCACTTTACATATATAAAATCATTTGATCTTCACAAAAACCCAGTGAGGTTGGTGCAGATATTATTCTTTTTTTACAGTTGAGGAAACTAAGGCAGGCAGAGGTTAAGTGACTTACCCAGGCTCATATAGCTAGTAAGTATCTGAGTCCTCAAGATACAAGCTCAGGTCTTCCTGACTCCAAGTCTTTTTGTTTTTTTTTTCTTTTTAGGCAATTGGGGGGCTCCAGGTCTTACACTCTATCACTTTACCACTTAAGCTGCCTCGTTATAGTATCGGTCATAATTTCTGAGCCATTGTGTAGGTCTATATAATCAACAACAATAACAGTAGGGGCAGCTAGGTGGTGCAGTGGATAGAACAAACCGGCCCTGGAGTCAGGAGGACCTAAGTTCAAATATGGCCTCAGACACAATAAGGCTTACTAGCTGTGTGACCCTAGGCAAGTCACTTAATCCCATTGCCTAGCCAAAAAACAACAACAACAACAACAACAAAGAATAAAAATAATAATTGTAATTATTCCTAGAGCATTTTAAGGATTGCAAAGCTCTTTTATAAATATCTCATTTGATACTTACAACAATTCCAGCAGACAGGGGCTATTATCATCTCCATTTTACAGATAAAGAAACTGGGGCAGACAGTGATTAAGTGACTGCACTCCACTGTACCACCTAAGATGCTAATCTATAGTGCAAGTCACAATTTCTGAGCCATCACTTAGGACTATATAATTAATAATAATGATAAGAATAATAACAACAACAACAGCTAGCATTAATGTAGATTTCAAGGTTTGCAAAATACTTTTGTAAATATGATCTCATTGGATCATCACAACAGCCCTGGGCAATAGGAGCTATTATTATCCTCAGTTTACAGATGAGGAAACTGAGGCTAACAGAGGTTAAGTGACTTGCCTAGGTACAAAGCTATATTAAGTAACTTGGGCCAGATTTAGATGTAAGTCTTCCTGACTCCAGACCTAGTGTTCTATCCACTTAGACATTTACTTGTCTATACTTCAGGTCATTATTTCTGAGCCATAGTCCAGATTCATATGCAGTACACCATAATAAACCTGTTACACTATATCTGAGAAAAAGGTAAATAGAGCAAAGGATTGAAATGCTGACTTCTGAAAACTAGAGGTAACAGCTCAGACGTTCACCAAAGACAGATAGACACTATCCCTTAGAACTTGAAACAGACCTAAAAAGAAACCACATTGACATTTGAACAATTTCCTTTGACTTTTGTTGTTTCAATTCATTTTTTGGTCATCCTCCTTCCATATTCCTCAGATATTCTTTTATACATGTGGTTATCAGAATACGCAGCAGCATTTCAAGTGAACACACCAGCTATAAATATCAGAAAATGTAAGTACATTCCAACTCTATCCTCTTCTTAAACTACTTTGGATTCAAAGCATTAAGAAAGAATCCTGACTCTAAGGGTATTATGATAGAAAAGTTGAATTTCAGAAGTGAAAAGGCACTTCAGCCACCATCTAGTATACTACAGCTAGGTGGATAGATGGATGGATGGATGGATGGATGGGTGGATGGGTGGGTTGAAAGATGGATGGATAAGAGAGATAAAAAGATAGATATGTATTTATAGTTACAGATATAGGTAGACCTTCAAAATATAGACCCTATATGTGAATATAATGAAATAATGTTGTGCTGTAAGAAATGATAAACAGGCAAATTTCAGAAAAACCTGGAAAGACTTATATGAACTGATGCAAAGTGAAGTGAGCAGAACCAGGAGAACACTGTATATGGTAACAGCACTATCGTACAATGATCAACTATGAATGACTTAGCTATTCTTAGCAATGATCCAATGATTCAAGACAATTCCAAAGCACTCATGATGAAAAATCCTATCCACAACCAAAGAAAGAACTCATGCAGTCTGAATGCAGAACAAAGCATACTATCTTCATTATCTTTTTTTATGTCTATTTTTTCCTTTTGGTTTGTTTCTTTTTTCACAACATGACTAATATGGAAATATGTTTAACATGATTGCAAATAACCTATACTTAATTCTTACAGTCTCATGGATCATGGAGGAGGGGAGGTGAGGAACAGAGAAAACAATCTTCTCTTTGCTTGTAGAAGTTTTCACTTCTGAAATTCAGCTTTTCTATCATAATACCCTTAAAGTCAGGATTCTCTCTTAATGCTTTGAATTCAAAGTAGTTTAAGAAGAGGATAGAGTTGGAATATACTTACATTTTCTGATATTTATAGCTGATGTGTTCGCTTGAAATGCTGCTGCGTATTCTGATAACCACGTATATAAAAGAATATCTGAGGAATATGGAAGGAGGATGACAAAAAATGAATTGAAATAACAAAAGTCAAAGGAAATTGTTCAAATGTCAATGTGGTTTCTTTTTAGGTCTGTTTCAAGTTCTAAGGGATAGTGTCTATCTATCTGAAAAAAAATTTCAAATGGATGTTAAAAATTGTCTTTACATGTAATTGGGGAAAATAAGATACTATAAAATAAAACAAAAATACGGACCCTACCTACCATTCCCACTTTAGCTTCTACTATTCCTTCATACAAATCCTCTGCTATAGCCAAGCTGAACTATACCTAATCCCCAAAACACATCATGAACAATACTGCTCACACAGCTCCCTACAATTGAAATGCCCTCAAAACTTCTCTTTGCTTGTAGAAATCTTATCCACCCTTTGAGGCTCAGTTTGTGTTCATCCAATCTTTGCTGGAAGACTTGTAATGAGATGAAAGTCACTATCTTCAAAGGTAACCTGTTCCAATGTCAGCTAGTTCTAATTCAATGGTTAAGACATTTTTCCCTTATAACTAGCTTAGATTTGATTCTTTGAAATTTCTACCAATTCATGCTAGTTCTGTTCTCTAGGGCCATACAGAATAAATGTAATCCCTCTTAATGAGATTATAGGATTTGGATCTGCAAAGAGCCTAGAAGATCATTTAGTTCAACCCCTTCATTTAACAAATGATGAAATTGAGGCTCAGAATGGGCAAGGTTCCAAGGTCCTACCGGTAATAAGTGGCAAGGTCAGGATTTGAATCCAGGTCTTCTGACTTCAAAATCAGGGCTTTTTCCAAGTATCATGCCCACATACTCCAGCTCCTTAATAAATGTCTGTTATGTTATATTGTATCCCATGGCTTCTATGGCAAGAAGAGATCATTTGGTCATGAGGCAAGAGGGACTTAGGATAGATGGATGGCCGGAGCACTCCACTCTCCTAATGTTGGAAGAAAATAAGGAAAGTCCCCAGCAGATTGGGTGGACTTCCTATGGTGCACTGTGGAGAAGCTATGAAGAAGATTCTCCTGAGATGGGCAGTTATGGATGACTGACATGCTATCTGAATCACTAAGGGGAATTCCCAAATGGATGAGATCACTGGCCCATATGAATATCTGAGATTATTGGATTCCACTATACCATACTGTCAAAATCACTTTCCTGAAGCAGCACCAGTACAAGCATTTCATTTCTTAGCTCGTTAATCTTCAGTGGCTCCCCATTATCTCTGGGATAAAATTCAAACTTGTTAGCCCCACGTTTCAAGCCCTCCACACCCTGGCTCTTACCTACCATTCTAAACTCATTCCAAATTACTCTCCATCACACCCTCTATGTAAGGAGCCACTCTGGTTGTTCTCTGAACTCAATGTCCCAGCTTTCATTTCTATGTCTTTGCACACAGCCTGAGTATGAAAGAAGGTGATACTACTTCTATTAAAATAAGTAATGAGATTTTTAATTACACTTTAAGGTTTATAATGTTGTGTATAAATTACCTCATTGCATTCTCACAACTCTATAAGCAAAATGCCACAGATATTATTATTCCTGTTTTACAGATAATGAAACTGAGGATGATGAAGACTAAATGATTCAGTCACATAACTAATAAATTGTATAATCTGGATTTGAACCCAAGTCTCTCCTAACTCACAATCTAGTCTTCTTACCACTATGACATTCTATATCTCTTAGTAGAATGTTGGATCTACAGCATAACTGAATTAAAATCTAGGCTCTGTTATGTACTGTGTGACCTTGAGCAAGTCAGCAACTTCTCTGGGCCTCAATTTCCCCAACTATAAAATGAAGGGGTTGAACTGGATTTACCTCTAAGGTTCTGTCCATGTCGGAATCTATGATCCTCATGTCCTTCTTCCTAACTTCCACCTATTAGATGCTTAAATTCCTTCAAGGCTCAGCTCAGTTGCTATCTGTCACACGAAGTATTTTCTTTATTTCCTCTCACACCCCTCAGCTTTATCTTCTCTCCCCCTCCTTTCCTCCTCCTTCTCCTCTTCCTCCTCCCTCTTCTTCTTCTTCCTCTTCTCCTCCTCCTCCTCCTCCTCCTCCTTCTTCTTCTTCTTCTTCTTCTTCTTCTTCTTCTCTCTCTCTCTCTCTCTCTCTCTCTCTCTCTCTCTCTCTCTCTCTCTCTCTCTCTCTCTCTCTCTCTCCTTATATCTAAGTTCTTTGAGAATAGGGCCTGTTTTGTTTTTTGTCTTTGTATCTTCATGTCCTAATAGCACCACGCCTTGCATATAGGCACCTTACAAACATTTGGTAACTGCCTTAGCATTAGGCTATTTGAAGTGTTCCCAGCTAGCGCATACCCGCTACTGAACTACATATCCTACATATCACCAGCAAGAATACTAAGTGACCTCTACCCCAAGCTCCAGTGGTTTATCCCCAATTGAATCCTGTGTATCCCTATTTAGATATCCTGCCATCATTTCCACATGTTTGTTGTTGTTCAGCCATTTCTGTCACGTCTGACTCTTCGTCACACCCTTGAAAGTTTTCTTGGCAGATACTGGAGTGGTTTGCCAGTTCCTTCTCCAGCTCATTTTACAGATGAGGAAACTGAGGCAAACAGGGTTAAGTGACTTGCCCAGGGTCACACAACTAGTAAGTGTCTGAGGCCAGATTTGAACTCAGGAAGATAAGTCTTCCTCACTCCAGGGTGGCCATGCTATCTACTGCACCTCCTAGCTGTCCTTCATTTTCACATCTAAATATCTAAAAACAAACTATGTTCTCTGACTGTTTTTATTCTTCTCCTCTGTCCTCTCTTGATTTTCACATTTTTATCAGTTTCGTAAACATTTTCCCATTTACCCTGCCTCAACAACTCATTTTTGATTCCTCTCTCTTTCTCTAGATTTCTACTCTCAGGTACAGGGAACAATCAATTATTCCCTTGCAATGTCTCCCCGGTCATCCTTTCCGTGGGTGTGAATACAGTAAGGGTTGAACGTGCCCACACGGCACACCCAGTCCACATTCTGTCCATGTCAATAACCCTTTCCCTTTCCTCTCCCCTGTAATCATCCTAGATGAAACTCTCATCATTGCTCACCGAGACTATTGTAATAGCTTCCCTAAATCATTCCCCAGCTTTCATTCTCTCTCCCTTCTAATTTTTCCTGGACTCTAAGTTGCAAACAGAACAAGGACTGTATTTTATCTGAACTTTGTATCTCCCCTGGCTCCTATTTCACTTAGTAATTGTTGAGTGAATGAATTGTGCTATCAGCTTAATCTTTCTAATGCTGTTCTCATCATGTAACTCTCCTGTTGAAAAATATTCAATGGCTCTCTGGTACCTATAGGACAAAGTCCACACTTCTTCCCCTGAAATTCATGGTCCTTTAAAATATGGACCCATTTTTAAATGAATGTTAAAATTTTATTTTCTTTGCATGTAATTGGGAAAAAACAAAATACTATAAAATAAAATGAAAATACTGCCATTCCAATTTTAGTTTTCACTACTCCTACATACAATGCTGTGCTGTAGCCAGGCTGGTCTAACATAATCCCCCAAACACATCCTGAACAATACTGCTCACATGGTTCCCTACAATTGAAATGCCCTGATCACTTCTCTCTACTTGTGGAAATCTTATCCAGCCTTTGAGGTTTAGTTTAATTCTCATTTCCCCCATGAGGTCTTCCCTGGCTACCATAGCTCAGAAGGGTTTCTTGCCTCCTGTGAAATGTTATTTAGTTAAATCATCTCTACGCACTCATTTGGTTCACCTTCTGCTTTGTGCTCTTGTTTACCAAAAAATGTGTGCATGTCTTGTCCTCCCTCCCCCTGCCCCAACCATATCATAAATTTCTGAAAAGCAGGGCCATAAGAACAAAAACAATAACTGGCATTTACAAAGCCTTTAAGGTTTAAAAAGAAACACATATATACATTACATAATTTGATACTCATGGCAACCTTGTGAGGAAAGTACTGCAGGCATCTTTATCCTCATTTTACAGATGAGGGAACTGAGGCTCAGATCATCTAGATGACTTGCTCTATATCACAAGCTAATCAGTGTTAGAGGAGGGATTTGAACCCAAGTCTCTTCTCACTTCCCAGACCAGTTCTCCATCCCACTGTGCCATGTTGTCTCTCTATGGAAACAAAATGTACTATTTTGCTTTCTTTCTATCATCTGGTATCATTGTCATACCAAGGACAAGAAATCAAGTCTCAGAAAGGTTAAGAGGACTCAATCATGGGTTTTCCTGACTCAATCCAGGCTACCTGTCTGAGTTTTATAATTATGCATCATGTTTCTTTGTTATCACTAAATATGCCCAAGCCATTGCCTTGTTTATAATAGACATTCAATAAATATTTATGGATTATTGGTTGTTACATTGGTATATAAAAATGATGTTCTCTGTGCATCTTGCAAATACCCAAGAACGGCATTCTGGGCAAACTCTCAAGTCAAAGAAAGCTCGATTTGGTTCCATATACTTTGTACTTGAACATTTTCTTTCAGGCTATTTGGGAGGAGCTGTAAGTTTCTCAAAAGGAGCATAATAGGGACACAAATTTAGAGGCTTCTTTCTAGCTATTTTTGTTTATAATGGCCCTGGACACTTTGTGACAGAGGGTGAAGGACAGTTACTAATGCAGTATAACTCCTCCAGGGAGCTGCTACTACACTCAAATTGAAAGAGAGGTAAGAGGATGGACCTACAGATGGGATTCTGAAAATAGAACCCAGCATTAGCCAACACAGCTATTATAGTACCAGGCTACATGGAAATGGAACTGAGTCTAATACCATTGAAAGTGGCCAGGTTTTTCTAACTGGGTGTGTAAATATCAGGAGCCCCAATCAGGAAATCTCCATCTGTCCTATCCCTGAAATAAAAAAGTTTAGGAGGAACTCAACAATGCTGCCTATGGAAAAGCAGATCTACCCCCACTGATTTTCACACAGCAGCTGCTATGAAATGGGCCCACACTGGCCAGATGGGAAGAAGGCTCAGATCAAAAGTTTCCAATGAGGAAGCATATTTATTGCCATATGAGAAGCAATAGCCAACAGAGAGACCATCCTGACATGCACCCAACAGAGACAAGTAATGACAGCTCCTAAAAGCAAGAACCCTAATTATTGCTGCAAAGAACTAGATGGGCACAAGATAGATAGACAGATAGATATACACACACATAAATATATATACATACACATACATATACACATATTTATATATATATATACACATATACCTATAAGTAGATATAGATAGATATACATATATATACACAAATATGTAGACATAGATACGGATATACACACATCCACACACAAATTAAACATGTATAGACACATATATGTAGATATAGACAAATACACACATATATACATGTATGTGCATATTTATACATGTGCACACGTCTATACATAGATATACATATATACGTGTGTATTATATGTACATATACACGCATGTATATGCACATGTATGTATTCACATATTTTCATATGTGTGCATATGAATAGAGATGTACACATAGATACATGCATAAATGCACACATAGATATCCACATGTATGCATACATACATACATGCATGTACATATACATATATGCATATGAGAGAGAGAGAGAGATTAGAAAGGACCATGAGTTTCATGTTGGTTTTGCTAGGCACAGTAACGCCATGACTGCTCTGTTCTTCAGATTCAGAATGGATAGCCCTTGATGATCCCCCAGGCTAGCACCCTCATTTTATGGGTGGAAGTGACAAGTGTACCTCAGGTTACACATCTGTTGTCAGAGCTAACACAAATCTCCTGGCACTCTTTCTTCTAATGACATACGCAGATTAAATAGTCCTGAGCTCTTTCAACTCAACCATTACTGCCTTTATCTGCAAGGCTACCATTGCTTCTTTTTGTTGGTTTCGATGTTCACTTTAGAGTGACCTGTGCAAACAAGTAATCCAACTGTAAGCCTCTTGAAGGCAGGAATCTTGGCTTTTAGTCTGATCAGCCTGGATTCCATTCCTGCCTCTTACATGATACTAGCTGTAGCAGCCTGGTCTAATCAATGCCCCCAAGCAACTCTCTAAGACTTAAGCTGAAAAAACAACTGATAGATTAATGAAACATTTATTACGCACTTCTAAACCAGGTATGGTGCTTTAGATAAATAAGACAGATTCTGCTTTCAAGGAGCTGATATTTTAATGGGAGAAGAAGATACATAAAAGGGAACTAGGAGGGGCTGGGAACAGGGCAGGATGCTGGCAAGGTGTGGACAAGGCCAAGAAGTCAATCAGGTCATAAATACATATTTATTAAGCACGTGCTATGTACCAGGGATTGTGCTAAGAGCTGGGGATTTAAAGAGAAGCCCAACAGTACCTACTTTCAAGGAGCTCAAAGCCTCATGGGAAGTTCCTTGGAGCCCAGTTCTTAACAAAACAAGGCAGAAGCTCATTCATCATCATAACTCAGGAATATTCAAGGATGGAGTCCAAGGTTCCTTTAAAGAGAAGGTGAGATGATGGCTAAAGTGAAGGTATCATGGTATGGAGGTATATGGGAATGTCTGACCTCTAAAGACAGAAGGATTTCCTCACAAGAAGTTTCTCTACAAATGAAATCACAGGTCAAAACAAAATGCTTATGGACGTACTTAATAAATATTGAATACTTAATACATAGTACTTAATAAATGTTTGTGGAAGATCTTGTTGTTTTCTTCATTCGTTTCGGTCATGTCTGACTCTTCGTGACTCCATTTGGGGTTTTCTTGGCAAAGGTACTGGAGTGGTTTGCCATTTCATTCTCCAGCTCATTTTATAGATGAAGAAACTGAGTCAAATAGGGCAAAATGATTTGCCCAGGGTCACACAGTTAGTAAATATCTGAGGCCAGATTTGAACTCAGGAAGAGGAATCTTCCTGACTATCCACTGTGCCACCTCACTGCCTTATAGAAGGTAGGAAACTATTAAAATAAACTTAAATTTCTAACAGTAACTGCTGTAAATACATAAGAAATGACTCAACAGCAAACTTGAGTAGTGAGCTGTCTCTCCTAATAAATTATAAGCTCCTTGAGGGCAGGGGCTGAAGCATTTTTATCTTCATATCCCCAACACCAAGCTCAGGGCCTGGTACAGAGTAATCACTTCATGAATGCTTATTAATTGATTAATACAGGTACCCAGAAGTGATAGAAATTAGATAAATAGTAGACTTTTCAGCATATTCTATATTATTTTGTTATAAATGTGCAGGACAAGGGGGGTTTAAGACATAGATTTATAGCCTGTTCTAACTCATCTCTCTGTACTTCAGAAGTCAGGAGCACATGCTAAATGTGCCCAAATGGCTCATAATAACTAACTAGTTATGTGATCTTGACTAAGTAATTTATTAGATCATAGGATTTAGAGTTGGTTAGAACCTTAGAAGTCATCTCATCTGATCCACTTATTTTACAGAAAAGTCAACTGACACCTACTAGACCTCTCTGGGACTCAGTTTCAGCATGTTTGTATTGCCTTCCATTCTCTAAAGTATGTTTGCTTTTTTTTTACCTTTTTAAAAGATATTCCTTTAGACTTGAAACTAAATGCTCCCAAATCTAATTCAACAGACAAATCATAATGCTAAATCTAAATCGAATATCCAGGCATAGTATTAAAACAATTGAAACAAATACACAAAACTAATGGACCTATCCCTGATTCCATCAGAAAAAATCTTCACTGACCAGGGACTAGAGCAAATTTACTGACTTCAGTGAGGAAGTATCCTTGGCTTCTGGCCCTTCTCTGAAGTACCTCAATGTTTTCAAAGCAAGGTCTAACAGTAAAGTCAAATGACAACATTATCGTCTGAAGGAACAGATCAGACCTAATGCAACTGACACAAGCTTGTGTGTATGTTTTCAAGGGCTCTTCTCTGAAGCTTAGGTTTTCTTTTCAAAGCAGAATCAGGTAAGGAAAGGGTAGGGAATGAAAGAGTTAGAAAGGAAAAGGAAAGGGAGGAAAGGAGAGAGAGAAATACAGGGAGGGAGCAAGAGAGAGGGAGGGAAGGAAGGACACAGTGGGAGGAAGGAAGGGATGGAGAAGGTGGGGAAGGAGGGAGGAAACTTGAGAGAGAAGAAAGAGGAGAGAAAAGTAGAGAGGGAGAGAGAGAAAGAAAAGACAGAGAGAAAGAAGAAAGAGGAGAGAAACAAAGAGAGGAAGGGGGAGGGAGGAAGAGAAGACAGAGAGAGAAAGGTGAGGGAATGAGAGAGAGAGAGAAAGGGGGGGGAGAGGGAGCATAGATAAGGAAGTTATTAAATACATTGAGCAACCCTTACTCCACCAGTGTGGGCAATCAATCAATAAGCTTTTATTAAGCACTTAACATGTGCAGGGATTGTGCTAAATGGAAATGCAAAGACAAAAACGGAACCATCTCTACCCTGAAGGACCTTAGATTCTATTGGGAGGAAACACGTCCTCACACACCACAATAACGTCAATAACTACCCCTTCAAGTGCTTTTTACCCTATTTTTGCCTCTGTTCATCCAAGATTCTTCTTCCCTCGAAGATTTACTGAATATGCCGCAGGCCTTTCTCTCGTTCTTTCACTATCCACATGGGATGTCCATCTGGCGTCTTTTTATGAAATCGTCAAAATACCAAGAGACAAATACCTGGCACACAGATCACTTTTAACAAAATGTTATAGAAAAACATATTTGGAGCCAGATTTAGTCTCCTGAGAAGCAGTGGGCCATGGTAGAAAACACTACACTGGTAGCCACAAGACCTGGATTCTAGTCCTGGCTATAACAATGGCTAGCATAATAAATAGCATTTATACACCAATTTTGGTTTTTCAAAGTGATATATATGTATATACATATATATACATATCATATATATGTATATCTATATATCACTTTGAAAACCTAAAATGATGTATAAATATATGTATAATTATTATTATATTATATATAAATATAAATATGTACATATATATATAATTTCATTTGCTCCTTACAACCCCTGTGAGATAGGTGCTATTCTTATACCCATTTTCTAAATGTGGAAACTGAGGCACAGAGAAGTTAAGTGACTTATTAAGGGCCATACAACTAGTGAGTGTCTGAGGCAGGATTCAAACTAAGATCTTCCTGACTCCAAGTCCAACATTATCCACTATGCCAGCTAGCTTCCTATTAGCCATGTTATTTATTTTAATCATAGCTATCTTTTGTTTTTATATCTCCTACACTTCCTCTCTCCCTCCAAGGCAGCCATCCTATATAAAAAAAAAAAATTAAGAGAAAAAAGCCATTTAACAAAGCCAACCAATGCATAAGTCCAATATTATATATCAAATTTCTCCCACTTCTCACGAGAAGGGAGGGGATGCAACTTTATCTCTTTTGGGGAAGGTATTTAATCTTGGACAAGTCACTTTGCTCTATGAACCTCAGTTTCCTATCTAAACAATGGGGGGGGGAGCGGAGAGGTGGACCAGATGATGGCCACTGTGCTATACTGAAGAATGGCATCTTCAACAGTTCGAGAGAGATATGAGTGCAGGGGATGCTCAGAGAATAACATCCATCTTTGCAAGAAAAAGAACTCAGCAAAGTCCTGACACTCTCTGCTAACTCTCTCTCTCTTCTCCTTCATTATGGAGATGGGAATCAGCATCTGTAACTCTTAAGTATGATTGGGACACCTTTAGGAAATACGTTTCAGGGCTTGAGAAAATGCTCCTTCAGATGCTTCCTGGAACTTATACCAAATCTGTCTCATAAAGCTCTCATTCCTCCAGCTCAAAGGACATGGAGGGCTGGCTGACTGATTACACTTGGGGAATATTTATGTAACTTCCTGATGGCAGGAAATAAAGCTGAAAAGAGGATACAAGAGATAAAGCGATGGGATCCAGCTCTTCTTAAACCCTGTGTAATCCCTAGTATCTCTTAAATCACAGGGTAAGATTATTCCATGATAAAAATTCCTTAACAGCTGGCAGCCCACATTTTCCCTCTGAGTGAACTGTCAAATTTACAGAATTTATAACCTGACCTACCGTAGATACTATTTTTAAGTCCTTGGCCAATTTAATAAACATCACAGACAACCATTATTACAACTTTTCTTTTACTTTTATTGCTCCATAGCTGAGATATGGCCTGGCCAAATCCATGTTGTGAATGCTCAGCTGAATTCTGTGCTGTGTGGAGGGGAGTTGTAACTAAAAGGCCCAAGCCTCAAACAATTTTTCCTTATTTCTTGCAGATGTACGGCTTCCATTCCTGGATTTAAATACCCAACAGTCTTATTTCCCATAGCATAGCTGAGAAAACACAGACCTTGAACTTTTCAGAAACTTACTCCTTCTAAGTAAAAGTTATCCTTATCATAGCCTCTTATAGATACTTTGTCATGAATAAAAGACACTTGAAAATGTAATAAGAAGTTCTTCAGCCACAAAGCTCATTAGCAAAAATTAGCAAAAAATATGACAGATCTATAACTAAGGTGGGGCAATCAGTGCTTTGTCCCAGAGTACTGAAAATTTTAAGGTATGTTGATGGGTTGTTGGGTTGTTTTTTTTTTTTTTTCAGTTCTTCGGTAGCATAGAAACAAATGAACTTGGTACCTAGTTAATAATAACTTATTTAAAGAAGGAGCTACTAGATAGTAAGCTCTTTGGAATTCATCCCTTTCCAGCCCCACCCTTGCTCCTTTCCCCCAGGAGGACCTTCCCAGTATTGGTTTCTCAGTATCCCAGCACTCCCCCAGTCCCCAGATGAGAACACGTTTCATGCTATTTGCCCCAGACTCATTATGTACCACTTCTCCTGGGCAGGAAAATGGATTTTTTGCAGTTCTGAGTAATGACACAGTTGTATATAGCAACTATAGAACTCAGTGGCCTTAAGCAAATGTTTTACTGGAACAAATTTCATATGGTGCATCTTCTATTATCATTAGTATCCGTGGGTCAGAACACCTATTGTAAAATTCCATACTATTTATTCCAAAGGAGCATAGATGAGGACCAGGTATTAGAAATAATTACATCAGGGCTCTCAGGGTCATTCATTTTGATTTTTCTCTCCCAAACCTGAATGGCTATATGTCTTGGGTTGCTTTCCAGTTCTAAGAAACAGTGAAGGAAAGTAGAGCCTGCTGGTAGATTTAAGAAGTTGCTCCCATAACATATAAAGCCCCTAGTGGATAGAAACATGGGAGAATTCTACCTCAACAATTCTTTGTCTAATATATTTTATTCATGCCCTGTGGAATCTGCTATAGGCACAGTGAAAATGCATACTGATAATATGATTACCAACATTTGTTATTCATAACAATTCATTCACGGAACATCTCTTGCCATCTCCGTACTATCTTCTCCTGTTTGGCGTCTTTTTTGGGGAGGTTCATTTAGAAATCAACAACAAATATATAAAAGCAAACGAAGATGATAAACATGATGAACAGGATTCCCAGATGGCCCTGGTGAACAAACAAGCTAGAAGTAAAGGGGGGAAACCATGTTTCCCATTTGAATTTTGTTCAGTATCATGTGTTTTGATTCCACAGGGAAACAAAAAAGCAGAAGCAAAAGTTTAATTGAACTTTCATACAGTTTACAAAAGAGGAAATGTAGAGTGGCAGATAGCAAGCCAGCCTTGGAGTCAGAAGCGCGTAGGTTGGAGTCCCACCTCTGACACATACTATGTGTCACAACATGGCTGTGAGACCATGAGAAAGTCTCTTAATCTCTTAGGTTCTCCAGGTAATTCTCTGCCTATGAATTCCAGAGAATATAATCTTCTTCAATAGAGAGAGTGAGTCTCCCATCACCAATTATTGCTATCATCATCATCATCATCATCATCATAGCTCATACTTCTACACCACTTTAAGTTTTACAAATTGCTTTACAAATATTATCTCATTTGATCCTCATAGCAGCCCTGTCAGGTGGGTACTATTATTATCTCCACTTTATAGATGAGGACACTGAGGCTTAGATAGGTTAAATGACTTGCCCAGGGTCACAAATTTAGCAAGAGCCTACACTGGATTTGAACCCAGAACTTCCTAGTCCAATATCACACATCAATTACATCATAGCAAATAATATACATATATATATATATTGAATATTGTGTTAAAACTCACAAAAATCTAATAAAAATATTGTTCAACTAAAACCTTGACATTTTCTGCTTTTAATCTGAAAAGACCTTGGTAACATTCATAGTGTTTGTATGCCCAATGTTAATATTAAGAATGCTTGGCTAATTTGGGGAAGAAAAAAATTGAAGGTGCCTAAACCATATTTACCCAGGAAAGCATTTCCCCAAGGGCAGTGCACTTGAGTTAGCAGAACATATGTTTGGGATGGCAATTAATATGAGCCCTGTGCTGTAATTTTTCCTTTTCTGTGGGTGGCAAAACATCTTTTCTCACATCACCCTATTACAGTAAAATACATTTGCAGCAGCAGTGAGAACACTGTCAGCCAAGGAAAAACCGATGATTGGTACCTCTACGTGTTGTTCCAAGTGGGGGGAAATGTCTCCTTTGCTTTCTCCAGAGCCTTTAGAGGAAAAATAACAGAGCTAGGAGAGAGGAAGAAAAGTCCTCTTCAGTTTAGGTTATATGTAGGCTGATTAGCTAGAACTTAATAAATATGGGATGTTTTGCTAGAATGCAAGTAGGCACATATAGAGGGGGAAAGAGTTTTAGATATTAAAAAAGCACTACTTTCATGGAAAACTGTTTAACTATTTAAATGGAGAGCAGATGTAGGCAGATACACCAGCTAGCATCATTCTGAGTCCCTTTCTGTTTCTTGGGGTGATGCTAATCACCGGCTTCAAACTTGTAGCTTCACGTGCTTCTCCCAAGATACCAAGTGATAGTTGCCAAACAGTCAGTCTTCCAGGCTCTCTCTTTTGAGGTATATAGATCCATAAACGGCTGCCAGTGTATTTATGTGACTTGGCTCTTTGCAAATGTTCCCTTGCTATGCTTTGTAGTTTCTGGCAAATGGATGCTCCAATGAATTGCAGCTGAATTTTTTTAGATATTTTTTCCAGAAGATAAAGCACTCCTACTTTTTTTTTCTTTTTGGGGAGTGGGGTGGAGGGGGAGGTTATAAATGTAAACTTTGTCAACATTCATCCCAAAGCTACAGAAGCATTAGTGGTCTCAGAATGTGCAATTCGGTGCTCAATTATAGGCACCTTCTTAGTCTTTCTGTTCCATCAAAGCTTTACAAATATTAACCCTCTCAAAACTGCTTCCCTGGAAGTGGACAATGAGCAGGATTCATGACCCATTGCAACAGCGACTTAGTGAGGCTCATGGTCATATAGCAAGTTAGGAATAGAGCTAGAAATGACTGATCCATCTAACTTTAGGCCTTTCTTCTCCTCTCTCCCACCAACAAGTTTAACATCAATGCATCCACCTCATGTGTCAAATACTAATGAGGAAAGACTCCATCTAGCTAATCACAGCACAAGAGAACCTATATATGACAAGCTGATGATTGGTGGGAGTTTTCAAAATATTTTTGTCAGTGAAATGTAAAAAAAAAAAAAGTCATAGGTCATTCACAGATTAGAAAGCCAAGCAATAGAAATCTACTATTAGTGAACATGCAAAGCATTAGTTCATAATTATCTAAATATATGTATATATATACATATACAAACATATATGTATATATCTATATGTATAAAGACAACTAGCATGTTTATGATACTTTAATGTTTGCAAAGGCCATCAAAAACACTTCCAAGAAATGATGACTTCTCATTAGTGCTTCGACTACTGCTTCTATTTTTCACACACTGGAGCTGGACACCACAATGTGAAATAGTGGAGAGAGTCCTGGACTTGAATCCTGGTTTGTGGACCTGAATCAAGCCATTTAAACTCCCTAATTCTCAGCCTACTCATCCATAAAATGGGACAGAGGGTTGAGTAGATAGCCTCTGAGATCTCTTCCCAATTCTCAATCTATGAACCTCTGAGGTATTTGTTTACATGATGATATCTAGATTGCCAAGATGACAACCTGAAATTCTCAAAGCTGACAATTATGTTATCATGACCAAAACAATAGCAAAAACAAAAACAAAAACCAGTACAATTCCTCAGCAGCTGGCTTCCTTAAACCAAAAATACTGTGGGTGCTATAAGTCAATATCTCAAGAATACCAACTGAATAAAAGCAAGCCAGAGATTTTTGCACACTAGGATCATAGACATAGACCTAGAATGAAACTCAGTAGTCACCTGTTCCAAGTACCTTATTTTACAGATGAGGAAACTGAGGCCAAGAGAGACAAAACAACCTGCCTACAGGCACAAAGATATTAAATGGCAGAGGTAGGAGTCTAACCGAAATCCTCTGACTCCAAATCCAGAATTCTTTCCTGTAAATGCTGCCTCCCACAACGTAACAAGTATTTATTAAGCCCCTACTATGTGCCAGGCACTGGAACTACAAAGTCAAAAATTAAAATAGCTCTTGACCCAAAAAGTTTACACTATACCAGAGAGAAACAACATGTGCACCATATTAATCATTGTGAAGTATTGGGGCAGACAGAGGACAAGGTAATATTGAGGTGGATTAGGGAAGACCTCATGTCAAAGATGGTCTTTTAATGAATAGGAGGATTTCAAGAGGCTGACAGTATGAGGGAGGGTATTCCAGATCTGTGCAAATTGTGAAGACAAGAGAGGTACCAGGAAAAGCAGAGGGCACTGTTCCCAAGGTTGATCAGTAATCCTATGTCCTATGAGCCTCCTGTGATGTATATCCATATATATATATGTGTGTGTGTGTGTGTGTGTGTGTGTGCATGTATGTATGTATATGTATATATGTGTATAGACATATATATGTATATATATGTATATACATATATGTGTGTATATATATGTATCCATATCTAGATAGATAGATATGGATAAAATATGTATACAGTCAAGTAAGTGCCCTCTTTAGAAGTGGGTCAAGTGGTCATTTGGCCAAAACAAATGAGGTACACTTAGTACCCCTCAGAGTTTAGACAAAAGAAAGGTCTTGAGAAAAGCCTGTATTGTGACCTATAAAATCGCCATGGTAGGTCAGCTAAGTGATGAGTAGAGAGAGTGATGAACCTGGAGACAGGAAGACCTGAGTTCAAATCTAGCCTCAGACATGGTGTGACCTTGGGCAAGTCACTTAACCTCTGTCTGTCTAAGTTTCTTTACCTATAAAATGAGAATAATAATAGTACCTATTTCACAGTATCATTGTAAGGATCAAATAAGGTAATATTTGCATGGTGCTTTGCAAACACTGAAATGCCATATAGAAACTGCTGTTATTATCCTATGAGGACAAGCTAAAAGACAGAAGAGACTTAGGGCCCTGAGGACTTCCAGACAACTAAAGGCTGCTGGAAATATAATCACAAGGAAACACTAAATAGAATATTGTTATTCAATCTCCACTTTATGAGTATTAAATTCATTTTTAATATTATCTCTGCAATTTGCTTAACTTGCTTTTTCAGTGCAAAGTAATTTGAAACTGATTTCCATATCATTATGGAGATGTAATCATTCCCAATGATTGCTCTCTAAATCCCAGGACTGAGATGGGGCACCCTCCTTCTTCCTCCTACTCCCCTGGCCTGCTGACAAAAGGACTTGGTACTCAGATTCTCCTATGGGGCTACAGCACCTCAACATGTTGGTTCTCTTGAATGTAAGAAGTAAAAAATGAAATCAAAACTTTTCAACTCCCATCCGTCACATTCAGCCAAAAGACTTTCTAAAGTGCCAAGGTAGTCTTTAAAGAGAAAAAAAAAAGGAAAAAGAAAGCCCATTAGTATAGCAGAGAAAGAACAGGTCAGGGAATGAGGGGCTATTTCCAATTGTTCCTCTAAATCATTCTTTGATCACCGCTAAGTCACAATTCTTCTGGGCCTGAGCTTGGCCCTTTTTTTGAATGAAGATAACACACTACTCATTCCCTATCCGCCTCAGAGATAGTGTGAAGATTGTCTTACTCATGTTTGAGAAATGGTTTGTGTCCCCCAGTGCAGAGCTGTTTTTATTGTTATCAGAGTTGGTAATGAAAAGGCAACTGGACTCTTTGTAGCTCTGATACAAGCACTATCTTACTGTTCTGTAAAACTCCTGGTATGTTCCAAAAATATCTGATAACCATAATGTTCCCCTCACAGAATAGGATCCTTTTCTAGCTCATTTGCTGTTCAACATGGGAAGCCAAATCCTCAATGTACTCAGCCACAGATGTTTATGAATTGAGTCTACCAAGTACCAGGCACTGACCTAGGTGCTAGGGATACAGAGAGGAAAGATGACTCATAGCCTGCCCTTAAGAAGCATATGTTGTTATGCTGGGTAAATAAACAAGCACTCAGATTAGTAAATACAAACTATCTACAAAGTAGCACACAGTCATTTTAGTAGATAGAGATCACTAACTTAGGGGTGAGAGAGGTTTCCTATAGGAAGTGACACACAAATGTTTTGGGTTTCTTTAGGCTTTTTTTTTATTAGAAAGTATTTATTTTCTCTTTCTACCACCCTTACTCCCAAATTGGTGGGAACAAGGGGAATCCCTTGTAATGAACATTTATAATCAAGAAAATTTTTGCATTAGCCCTGCCCAAAAAAGTATAAGACACAAGTTTCTTTTTGAAAGAAGCTAGGAATTCTCAGAGCAAAGATGAGGAGAGAGTGCATGCCAGACACGGGGGACAGCCTTTCTATAGGCATGAGAGTGTCATATGAAGGTCATGTCCTAGGAACAACTTGTAGGCCAGTTTTACTGAAATGAAAAATTGTGAAAGGGAGTAATTTAAAATAAACAAGAAAATGTAGACATAAATCAGATTGCAGAAGGCTTTGGTTATTATTATGATCTTATTCTCATCTTTTTAGATAAAGTTCAGATAGAAATGGTCCTTTAACAAATCACTATACTGATGTTATTGTCTTCAGTGGCAGTTGCACAAGTAGATAACTGTTTTATACAAAAGAATAATAGTTTTTATTAATACTAATATAATATTCTCAGTAATGATTTTTAAAGCACACGTTACCTTCCCTTGATATCTATGGAGTCATGGATAAGATGCTGGACCTGAAGTCAGGAAGACTTGGGTTCAAATCCTTCATCAGACATTTACTATCTGCGTGAGCCTGGGAAAATCATTTAAGCTCTCTGGGCCTCAGTTTCCTCATCTATAAGATGAGGGTGTTGGACTCAGAGGTCTCCAAGATCTCTTTCGGCTCTAAATTTGTCATGTTATGATTTATTCCACTGACTTTCAGGTTCTCTTTTGAACCTTGTTAAAGTGGTGAGATGAAATCAGCTAAAGCATAAATTGAGTCAATTTCCTACAAAGTCATTTGGAGAGGTTAACGTGGAAAACTCTTTTGCCAGATGTTCCTCCTCCCCAGATCCTACTGTCCACATATTCTGATCTTTGTACAATTCTGATATGACCATTAAAAAATTATAAACCATAGAAATATCAACACCTGCCATTCTATGCACTAGAAATTTTTCAGGTACATTGGTATGTCGTCTGTATAATGAGGATTGATTTTTCAGGAAGATTAATTTTAAAACCCTGAAAGATCATGAATGACCTTCCATATCATCATAGCCAATGAAGTTTTAGTGTTCAGCACATATTCTTATATCTCTGAAAAATTCTAATAAATAAATTAAAAGTTTCCTTTACCTTAGGGGGGAACTTCCAACTCTGACCCTCTTTTATTTTCTTTCTATATTTTTTTTCTCTCCATCTCTCCCCACCTCCCTCCCCTAGACAGCATGGAATCTTATATAGGCTATATATATACATTCTTATTACACATATTTTCACATTTAGTGATGTTGTAAATAAGAATTAGAACCAATAGGAGGAAACACCAGAAAGAGGAAAGAAAACACAACAGAAGAAAAAAATAGAAATACTATGGTTCGATCTGCATTCAAACTCTCCATAGTTCTCTCTTCTTTGTGGATAGCATTTTCCATCACAAGGTCTTTGGAGATGTCTTAGATCCTTGAATTGCTGAGAAGGGTTAATTTTATCAATATTAGTCATTGCACAACATGGCTGTTATTGTGTACAATGTTCTCCTGGTTCTGCTCACTTCACTCAGCATCAGACCATACAAGTCTTTCCAGGTTTTTCTGAAGTCAGCCTGTTCATCATTTCTTACAGCACGAAGTATTCCATTACATCCATATACCACAACTTGTTCAGCCATTCCTCAATTGATGGGCATCCTCTCAATTTCCAATTCTTTGCCGCCACAAAAAGAGTTGATATAAATATTTTTGTACATGTGGGTCCTTTTCCCATTTGTATGATTTCTTTGGGATATAGCTCTAAAAGTGCTATTGCTGGGTCAAACGATATGCGCATTTTTATAGCCCTTTGGGCATAGTTCCAAATTGCTCTCCAAAATGGTTGGATCACCAACAATACATTAGTGTTCCAATTTTCCCACATCTTCTCCAACATTTAGCATTTTCTTGCTTTGTCATCTTGGCCAATCTGATAGGTGTGATGTGGTACCTCAGAGTTGTTTTGATTTGTATTTCTCTAATCAATAGTGATTTAGAGCATTTTTTCAAATGACTCTAGATGACTTTAAGTTCTTCATCTGAGAACTGCCTGTTCATATCCTTTGACCATTTATCAATTGGGGAATGACTTGTGTTCTTATAAATTTGACTTAATTCTCTATAAATTTTAGAGTCTCCCTTATCAGAGAGACTGGTTATAAGAATTCTTTTCCAATTTTCTACTTTCCTTCTAATCTTGGTTGCATTAGCTTTGTTTGTGCAAAAACTTTTCAATTTAATGTAATCAAAGTTACCCATTTTGCTTTCCGTAATGTTCTCTATCTCCTCTTTGGTCATGAATTCTTCTGTTCTCTCTGACCCTCTTTTAGAAAGACCATCTCCATCTGTTTGTCTACTGGTAGGTCCCTATGTCCTTTAAATGCCAAATTTTGCAATGAAACATAGGAGTGTTTGAATCCTATCATCCACCAGTGTTAACTGAGTGACCCTTGATGTCACTTGCCAGGACAAAGGCTGCATCAGTGGGGCAAAGAGGAAAATGCAAATTTTGTCCAGGCAAGTCAACGTTGTTTAATAGCAATTAAAGGGGTTCATTCCACTCCTTTGGATGTATATCTACAATATTATAGATGCCACATGTTTTTCATAAAGGGGACCTCAGCATTGAATTTCTATAAACCAGGGTCTATAAAACAGGGGAAGCCTAACCTCTAAAAGAAGGGGCCAGGCTTTATCCTTACAACCCTACCCCATCCTCAAGTACTAGGGACAGGTTGAAATCTCTTAAATTAAGTTTGTCTGGCTTATGTCTAGTATCTCCCCAAAAGGAATTAGCAAGTTCCTTTCCAATTAAGTTACTCTATGGGCCAAGTAGTCAATATCAGATAAAGGACAGCTATTTATTTCCTCTATCATAAAGTAAATACTAAAAACATAGTATGAATTGACAGATTCTTAAAATATAAACTGCTTCATGGGACCTCTGAACAGACATTTCATCTTCATCTCTGACCTACACTGCCTGCACACCTCAGAAGTTCAGATATCTTGGCACACCAGGCTATGACTTGGGGTTTAGCCATTTGGCCTCAGAATTCTTGTAATATTTTCCCCTGGTGGTGGTGCATCTCCTCTAAGAAGTCTTACAGTTACAGGAATCAACTCTGGATGCTAGTCAACACCCATGAACTCCTGACATCTCAGACTTACAAGGTTACCACAATAGCTGGAAAGATCTGTCCCCCCAAGACTGCTGTTCAGGCACCTATGCTTAAGCTAAGAAACATAAAGCTGAAGAGGTGACTAGGGATTTGAGGTCTAGGCATTGACTGTGCTCCCCAGAAGAAAATTACCTTGAGAAGAAGAGATTGGAAGTTGTGTCTTCTCTCCTCATGACCCACAGTATGGATGACTCTTCCTGGCTCATTCATCACTCTTCTGTGGTGCAGTCTTCCATCACCCCCCCAATTCTCCTCAAACCATCTACCCAAACCCAAGTCATTGGGACTAACCAGGAACCTCTGGCTTATACATGCTCCTTAGCAAGAGGCCCAGAGTCAAATACTCTCCTAAAGTTACAAATTAAATTTTTTATAGAATCATATTAGTATAGGATTTGAGCTCTCAATCATCAAAGTAGAAGTTAACTTTCTTTGTGTCATGGACTCTTTTGTCAATCTGGAGCCTATGGACCTCTTCTCAGAATAATATGTTTAGATAATTGAAGAAAGTGTTAAATTTCCATTAGAGCATAGTAAAAATAAAGATGTAACTATTTTTCCTTTCCAAGTTCACAGATCTGTCTGAAATCTATCCATGAATCCCCTAAGGGTCCATGGACCCCAGATTAAGAACCTCTGATCTAGAAAAATCCATTTTATAGGTAACTCCCAGGTACCCAATGTTATATATCTACTTAGCAGCTAAGCTAGGTGGAGCAATGGATGGAGCATGAGATTTGAAGTCAGGAAGACTCATCTTCCTGAGTTCAAATCTAACCTCAAACACTTACTAGTTGTGTGACCCTGGGCAAGTCACTTAACCCTGTTTGCCTCAGTTTCCTCATTTATAAAATGAGCCAAAGAGGGAAATGGCAAACCACTCCAACATCTCTGCCAAGGAAACCCCAAATGGGGTCATGAAGAGTCAGACACGACTGACCAACAACAAAGCTAGAAGTGAAAACCAGAGCTCATGCATCTAAAGTTAGAAGAGACCTATGGGCTGTTTAGTCAAGTGCCATAATTCTACAGATGAGTAATTGAGGTCCAGGAAAATTACTTCCCCAAAGTCACACAGAGAGTTAAGTGCCATAGATGGGAATTAAAACCAGGTCTTCTGATTCCAGAGAAAGTATTCTTTTTAGTGTACCAAGACTCCCTAACTCCAACAACCAGAGCATTTGATTAATAAGAATATTTCATACTCCAACCCTTTGGGATAAAAGAGAGTTTATTCATTTTTGATTTACAGACCTTTCTTTAGTGCCATCCTCTTGAGGGTCACTCACTCATAGTTTATAAACTTCCTTTAGAATTGACACTGCTCAAATGCTTCTTTTCCCATAGCCTGAAACTTTTCTTCTATGGGGATTGAAGGGAGGGAATGGTGAAGGCTTTTTTTTTTTTAAAGGTCTCTCATCTTTTTTGTAAATACAGCTCTCAGTATTCAATTAAATTATAGTCCGGGAATTTGGGAGTTCTGAGAGTATCGACTACAAAATGATCATATCTAGCTTCCATTTCACCAAGCAGTTGGGGAAATGTCAATGGAGATTACAGATATTAGATCACTTTAAATGCATTTCAGGCCACTGAAGATGAAATTATAAATTCCCCCTTGTGGCATATTCACTTCCTGTAGTCTAAGAAACTTGAAATGTAAGCCATTAAAGTTTGCTTGGTAACCTACTAGTGATTTACATGTGGAAGCAGGAATTTAACATTGACAAGGAACTGGAAAATTAGATCACAAAATGGCATGAAATGCCCTCCCTTCCTGGTTATTTTTATTATTATTATGGGTTTTGTTTGCGCAGTAGTCTGAGAAACCAAGAGTGCTGTGTAATGACATTCTTTAATAAGAGGATATGCCATGTCCTGAGGCAAGATGGCAACAGAGTAAATTACTTCTACTCAGGGTGTTATTTTTTTTTCAAATGGGATTTGCTAACACAGACAAACACCAACAGCAAAGCTAAAGCATCCATCTTGTCCGAAACAACTTTCCAGATGGGAAGTCAGTGTTGATTCCACTTAAGTAGGAAGGAAGGGGGAAGGGTGCTTTGTTTGTTAGGAACAGAAGAAAAGGCATTGATCAAAGCTACAGAAGAAGTGGAGACATAATATAGGAGAGCAAAAGCTTCATTTTGGTCTTGGAGGATCCAAGTCCAAATACCAGTTCTATTCCATAGGCTCAGAGGAACCTCAGAAGCTATGTAGTCCCACCAGAGGATGCAGCTGTGGCCTAGAGATGTTAGATGTTTTGTCCAAGGTCACATGGGGAGTGATCATCAAAGGGATAATTTGAACCCTTATCTTCTGATGACAGAGCCTTACCACCTGCTTCCTGACTCCCTGTGTGACATTGATCAAGTCACATCTCTTATTTCCTCACTTGAAAACTGACAAGATTGGATTAACTAAACTCTTCCTTCCAATGTTAAACCTAACAGTACAAGAATTCTTACCCTTTGGGGACTATGGACTCATCAGACAGTCCGATGAATGAAACCTATTCTCAGAATAATGTTTGAAGAGCATAAAATAGAGTAAAAGAGAATTAATAATAATAACAATAATTAATGTTTATATAGCACTTACTGCGGCAAAGGCATTGTGCTAAGTGCTTTATAATTATTTGGTCCTTACTAAAGCCCTGGGAGGTCAATCCTATTATTTTTTTTTAACTCATTCATTTTATAGATGAGGAAACTGAGTCAAAAAGAGGTTAAATGACTTACCCAGGATCACCAAGCTAGCAAGTGTCTGAGGACAGATTTGAACTCAGGTCTTCCTGACTCCAGGCTTCGCACTTTCCTCATTAAACCATCTAGCTACCCCATTTTTAGTATATGAAAAAATAATCAAAATAGACCTTTTTTTAAGATTTCACGAACCCTAATTTTAAAACCTCTGTTCTAGAATACATAAAATTGTTCCAATTTAGATTTAAAAATGAATTATATACTATATACAGGATAAATCAGAAGTAATCTCAGAGAAAATGTACTAATATTGAGGATGACTAGAAAAGGCTTCTTGAAGAAAGTGAGATTCTAGATGAAACCTGAGGGAAACCAGGGAATCTAGGAGGCAAAAATGAGGAGGGAGTGACTCCCAGACATAGGAGACAGCCAATGAAAATGCACAGTTGGGAGATGGAGAGGTGATCAAAGGTTAAAAAGTGCTTTCAGAAAATATAGTGGGGCCATGGACATCCTACCTAAAAAAGCAATGAAGCATTTTTAATCGAATATTAAATTTGGGATTTGGTGTGTTTCTAGGGAAAAAAAACATAACTGTGTAATAAATTAGAAGAGGGGAAATGATGCTTTTTATTTAAATAGTTTTCTTCAAATCATTAATCTGAAGTCAGCGTTAGAGATAATGAGGTGTACGAAATTGTTCAGCCTTTGGCAAAGTAAGAAAGCTTTTGGACTTGAAAGATAGTTATTTCTGCATTGTGAAGTAAATGAGTCAATGGCCCAAAATAAGAGGGTGAGAATCAGCTACAAAATACCACGTGGAGCACAAATCAAAGAAAAGCATATGGTCATAACTGGGTTCAGCGGTACCTAAAATAGTATCTCTAAATATCGACCACATTTACACTGACTCCCAAAAGGTCTAATTTACAAAGTGGGCCCTATTCTCTTCTTCTATCTTACAATGCCCAATGTATAATGGGACATTGCTATTTGTTTCGGCATAACACAAAGCCCACCTTAAAGACTAAGTAAGTGAAGTAACTAGGGTGCAGCAGTGGGGGCTTTCTCCCAGGTTGTTAAATTTTAAGGCCCTTGAAACCATCTACTATTCTACATCATCCCAGAAGAAAAGGAATTTAATGACTAGGTAGGAAAAAATAATGTTCAAAATGGGAAGCCACCAAATGGTGTGCTTCTTTCTGCCATCCCCACTATGATTTGATCTAGGTTTAAAAAGTTGACTCAATTTTATGTCACTTGCCTTATGTGTAGGTTATGCTGTCCCATCCTCTAAAACTGCTAATTATGGTAGTGCAGATCCTCTGCACCAGGGGTTCTTAATTTGTCATCCATGGATAGATTTCAGAGGGTTCAGTGAACTTAAGGAAAAAATTACGTTTTTATTTTTTCTAGCTCCTAACTGAAATCCACCAATTCCTTCAATTATGCATGTAAGCAACAAAGTGTTATTCTAAAACAGGGTCTATAGGCTTCACCTGACAGCTAATGGGTTCCACGACACACAAGTTAAGAACTTCTGCTCTATGGTAAAACCCAAAGGATATTTGTCTGATTACCAGAAACAGAAAAAATGACAAACTCCTGAACTCAGGGAACCTTGAGAAAATAAAAGTAGAATTTTTAAATCTTCCATCGAGCACTAAGTTTATTTTGGTAGTAAATTTCTTGGTGGAACAGTGTCTATATTAAAGAATAAAACAAACAGCCCTCCTGTACTTCCTGGTCTGGGAGGAATCAAGGCCAGGAGCAGTGACCTTTTGGAAACAGAAGTGTAAATAATACAGCTAAGAACACAAAGTCACTTTCTGAACAGTATGTCTAAGGAATAAAAGGAGCATGGCTCTTCTTTAAAGTCTATAATGGCTTGAGGAAAAAAATGAAATCAACATATTTTATCTATATAATATTAAGATAGCTGGGTCCCAATTAATGCAAATGATGAATACCATGGCATGGTTGCATGAATTCAGATTTGCACTATTTGGAGGTTATGCTTATGTAAAACATGGTAATTGACTCTAGCCCAATGGAAATATGCAGTTCAAATTCAAATAATGTGGGCACTTTATGGGGTGCATTATTCACATTTATTGGGACCTGGCTGTGGCAATCCCAAACCTTCTTATTTATCTTTCAGCAGAACTCATCTGACAGTTTCCAGAACCGAGTCACCAGAACAGTCCCTTAAATCTTGAGTCAGTACAGCATCATATGCTGCTACTTTCAGGGGGGAGGAGAGAGAGAGAGAGAGAGAGAGAGAGAGAGAGAGAGAGAGAGAGAGCAATTTTTCTGTGAAAAGGATTGGGTGTGAATTATCATTCTGAAAGAGTAACACTATTTGCAGATGGAAAAAAAACTATACTCCACTTCAAGAAAAATCCTAGAATGTCAGAACAGGGAAGAATCTTGGAGCTCAATCCACAGAAGAGGAATCAGACTCAAAAATATTGACTTGTCCAAAGTTATACTAGTCAGAAGCTTGTGGGAAGAATCTTGGAGCTCAATCCACAGATGAGGAATCAGACTCAAAAATATTGACTTGTCCAAAGTTATACTAGTCAGAAGCTTTTGGGAAGAAGCTTGGAGCTCAATCCACAGATGAGGAATCAGACTCAAAAATATTGAC